>NW_027370922.1:0-32132 GCF_046119375.1 Phyllobates terribilis | reverse complement strand
CAATGTGGAGATATTACTGTTTGTGCATTTACAATATTCATTGATTTTTGCCATTGAAAAACATGTTTTTCATATACCAGAAATGTTTGAAGCTACTCACTGAATGAAAGGAGCTGGCATCTCACTCTCTTTGAATCTTCTTTATCATGCTAGGATTAACAGGAAAAAGCAAAAAATTTCAGAATTACACCTTGCAATGTGGAGATATTACTGTTTGTGCATTTACAATATTCATTGATTTTTGCCATTGAAAAACATGTTTTTCATATACCAGAAATGTTTGAAGCTACTGACTGAATGAAAGGAGCTGGCATCTCACTCTCTTTGAATCTTCTTTATCATGCTAGGATTAACAGGAAAAAGCTAAAAATTTCAGAATTGCACCGTGCAATGTGGAGATATTACTGTTTGTGCATTTACAATATTCATTGATTTTTGCCATTGAAAAACATGTTTTTCATATACCAGAAATGTTTGAAGCTACTGACTGAATGAAAGGAGCTGGCATCTCACTCTCTTTGAATCTTCTTTATCATGCTAGGATTAACAGGAAAAAGCTAAAAATTTCAGAATTGCACCGTGCAATGTGGAGATATTACTGTTTGTGCATTTACAATATTCATTGATTTTTGCCATTGAAAAACATGTTTTTCATATACCAGAAATGTTTGAAGCTACTGACTGAATGAAAGGAGCTGGCATCTCACTCTCTTTGAATCTTCTTTATCATGCTAGGATTAACAGGAAAAAGCAAAAAATTTCAGAATTGCACCTTGCAATGTGGAGATATTACTGTTTGTGCATTTACAATATTCATTGATTTTTGCCATTGAAAAACATGTTTTTCATATACCAGAAATGTTTGAAGCTACTGACTGAATGAAAGGAGCTGGCATCTCACTCTCTTTGAATCTTCTTTATCATGCTAGGATTAACAGGAAAAAGCTAAAAATTTCAGAATTGCACCGTGCAATGTGGAGATATTACTGTTTGTGCATTTACAATATTCATTGATTTTTGCCATTGAAAAACATGTTTTTCATATACCAGAAATGTTTGAAGCTACTGACTGAATGAAAGGAGCTGGCATCTCACTCTCTTTGAATCTTCTTTATCATGCTAGGATTAGCAGGAAAAAGCAAAAAATTTCAGAATTGCACCTTGCAATGTGGAGATATTACTGTTTGTGCATTTACAATATTCATTGATTTTTGCCATTGAAAAACATGTTTTTCATATACCAGAAATGTTTGAAGCTACTGACTGAATGAAAGGAGCTGGCATCTCACTCTCTTTGAATCTTCTTTATCATGCTAGGATTAACAGGAAAAAGCTAAAAATTTCAGAATTGCACCGTGCAATGTGGAGATATTACTGTTTGTGCATTTACAATATTCATTGATTTTTGCCATTGAAAAACGTTTTTCATATACCAGAAATGTTTGAAGCTACTGACTGAATGAAAGGAGCTGGCATCTCACTCTCTTTGAATCTTCTTTATCATGCTAGGATTAGCAGGAAAAAGCAAAAAATTTCAGAATTGCACCTTGCAATGTGGAGATATTACTGTTTGTGCATTTACAATATTCATTGATTTTTGCCATTGAAAAACATGTTTTTCATATACCAGAAATGTTTGAAGCTACTGACTGAATGAAAGGAGCTGGCATCTCACTCTCTTTGAATCTTCTTTATCATGCTAGGATTAACAGGAAAAAGCAAAAAATTTCAGAATTGCACCTTGCAATGTGGAGATATTACTGTTTGTGCATTTACAATATTCATTGATTTTTGCCATTGAAAAACATGTTTTTCATATACCAGAAATGTTTGAAGCTACTGACTGAATGAAAGGAGCTGGCATCTCACTCTCTTTGAATCTTCTTTATCATGCTAGGATTAACAGGAAAAAGCTAAAAATTTCAGAATTGCACCGTGCAATGTGGAGATATTACTGTTTGTGCATTTACAATATTCATTGATTTTTGCCATTGAAAAACATGTTTTTCATATACCAGAAATGTTTGAAGCTACTGACTGAATGAAAGGAGCTGGCATCTCACTCTCTTTGAATCTTCTTTATCATGCTAGGATTAACAGGAAAAAGCTAAAAATTTCAGAATTGCACCGTGCAATGTGGAGATATTACTGTTTGTGCATTTACAATATTCATTGATTTTTGCCATTGAAAAACATGTTTTTCATATACCAGAAATGTTTGAAGCTACTGACTGAATGAAAGGAGCTGGCATCTCACTCTCTTTGAATCTTCTTTATCATGCTAGGATTAGCAGGAAAAAGCAAAAAATTTCAGAATTGCACCTTGCAATGTGGAGATATTACTGTTTGTGCATTTACAATATTCATTGATTTTTGCCATTGAAAAACATGTTTTTCATATACCAGAAATGTTTGAAGCTACTGACTGAATGAAAGGAGCTGGCATCTCACTCTCTTTGAATCTTCTTTATCATGCTAGGATTAACAGGAAAAAGCAAAAAATTTCAGAATTGCACCTTGCAATGTGGAGATATTACTGTTTGTGCATTTACAATATTCATTGATTTTTGCCATTGAAAAACATGTTTTTCATATACCAGAAATGTTTGAAGCTACTGACTGAATGAAAGGAGCTGGCATCTCACTCTCTTTGAATCTTCTTTATCATGCTAGGATTAACAGGAAAAAGCTAAAAATTTCAGAATTGCACCGTGCAATGTGGAGATATTACTGTTTGTGCATTTACAATATTCATTGATTTTTGCCATTGAAAAACATGTTTTTCATATACCAGAAATGTTTGAAGCTACTGACTGAATGAAAGGAGCTGGCATCTCACTCTCTTTGAATCTTCTTTATCATGCTAGGATTAGCAGGAAAAAGCAAAAAATTTCAGAATTGCACCTTGCAATGTGGAGATATTACTGTTTGTGCATTTACAATATTCATTGATTTTTGCCATTGAAAAACATGTTTTTCATATACCAGAAATGTTTGAAGCTACTGACTGAATGAAAGGAGCTGGCATCTCACTCTCTTTGAATCTTCTTTATCATGCTAGGATTAACAGGAAAAAGCTAAAAATTTCAGAATTGCACCGTGCAATGTGGAGATATTACTGTTTGTGCATTTACAATATTCATTGATTTTTGCCATTGAAAAACATGTTTTTCATATACCAGAAATGTTTGAAGCTACTGACTGAATGAAAGGAGCTGGCATCTCACTCTCTTTGAATCTTCTTTATCATGCTAGGATTAGCAGGAAAAAGCAAAAAATTTCAGAATTGCACCTTGCAATGTGGAGATATTACTGTTTGTGCATTTACAATATTCATTGATTTTTGCCATTGAAAAACATGTTTTTCATATACCAGAAATGTTTGAAGCTACTGACTGAATGAAAGGAGCTGGCATCTCACTCTCTTTGAATCTTCTTTATCATGCTAGGATTAACAGGAAAAAGCAAAAAATTTCAGAATTGCACCTTGCAATGTGGAGATATTACTGTTTGTGCATTTACAATATTCATTGATTTTTGCCATTGAAAAACATGTTTTTCATATACCAGAAATGTTTGAAGCTACTGACTGAATGAAAGGAGCTGGCATCTCACTCTCTTTGAATCTTCTTTATCATGCTAGGATTAACAGGAAAAAGCTAAAAATTTCAGAATTGCACCGTGCAATGTGGAGATATTACTGTTTGTGCATTTACAATATTCATTGATTTTTGCCATTGAAAAACATGTTTTTCATATACCAGAAATGTTTGAAGCTACTGACTGAATGAAAGGAGCTGGCATCTCACTCTCTTTGAATCTTCTTTATCATGCTAGGATTAGCAGGAAAAAGCAAAAAATTTCAGAATTGCACCTTGCAATGTGGAGATATTACTGTTTGTGCATTTACAATATTCATTGATTTTTGCCATTGAAAAACATGTTTTTCATATACCAGAAATGTTTGAAGCTACTGACTGAATGAAAGGAGCTGGCATCTCACTCTCTTTGAATCTTCTTTATCATGCTAGGATTAACAGGAAAAAGCTAAAAATTTCAGAATTGCACCGTGCAATGTGGAGATATTACTGTTTGTGCATTTACAATATTCATTGATTTTTGCCATTGAAAAACATGTTTTTCATATACCAGAAATGTTTGGAGCTACTGACTGAATGAAAGGAGCTGGCATCTCACTCTCTTTGAATCTTCTTTATCATGCTAGGATTAGCAGGAAAAAGCAAAAAATTTCAGAATTGCACCTTGCAATGTGGAGATATTACTGTTTGTGCATTTACAATATTCATTGATTTTTGCCATTGAAAAACATGTTTTTCATATACCAGAAATGTTTGAAGCTACTGACTGAATGAAAGGAGCTGGCATCTCACTCTCTTTGAATCTTCTTTATCATGCTAGGATTAGCAGGAAAAAGCAAAAAATTTCAGAATTGCACCTTGCAATGTGGAGATATTACTGTTTGTGCATTTACAATATTCATTGATTTTTGCCATTGAAAAACATGTTTTTCATATACCAGAAATGTTTGAAGCTACTGACTGAATGAAAGGAGCTGGCATCTCACTCTCTTTGAATCTTCTTTATCATGCTAGGATTAACAGGAAAAAGCAAAAAATTTCAGAATTGCACCTTGCAATGTGGAGATATTACTGTTTGTGCATTTACAATATGCATTGATTTTTGCCATTGAAAAACATGTTTTTCATATACCAGAAATGTTTGAAGCTACTGACTGAATGAAAGGAGCTGGCATCTCACTCTCTTTGAATCTTCTTTATCATGCTAGGATTAACAGGAAAAAGCTAAAAATTTCAGAATTGCACCGTGCAATGTGGAGATATTACTGTTTGTGCATTTACAATATTCATTGATTTTTGCCATTGAAAAACATGTTTTTCATATACCAGAAATGTTTGAAGCTACTGACTGAATGAAAGGAGCTGGCATCTCACTCTCTTTGAATCTTCTTTATCATGCTAGGATTAGCAGGAAAAAGCAAAAAATTTCAGAATTGCACCTTGCAATGTGGAGATATTACTGTTTGTGCATTTACAATATTCATTGATTTTTGCCATTGAAAAACATGTTTTTCATATACCAGAAATGTTTGAAGCTACTGACTGAATGAAAGGAGCTGGCATCTCACTCTCTTTGAATCTTCTTTATCATGCTAGGATTAACAGGAAAAAGCTAAAAATTTCAGAATTGCACCGTGCAATGTGGAGATATTACTGTTTGTGCATTTACAATATTCATTGATTTTTGCCATTGAAAAACATGTTTTTCATATACCAGAAATGTTTGAAGCTTCTGACTGAATGAAAGGAGCTGGCATCTCACTCTCTTTGAATCTTCTTTATCATGCTAGGATTAGCAGGAAAAAGCAAAAAATTTCAGAATTGCACCTTGCAATGTGGAGATATTACTGTTTGTGCATTTACAATATTCATTGATTTTTGCCATTGAAAAACATGTTTTTCATATACCAGAAATGTTTGAAGCTACTGACTGAATGAAAGGAGCTGGCATCTCACTCTCTTTGAATCTTCTTTATCATGCTAGGATTAACAGGAAAAAGCTAAAAATTTCAGAATTGCACCGTGCAATGTGGAGATATTACTGTTTGTGCATTTACAATATTCATTGATTTTTGCCATTGAAAAACATGTTTTTCATATACCAGAAATGTTTGAAGCTACTGACTGAATGAAAGGAGCTGGCATCTCACTCTCTTTGAATCTTCTTTATCATGCTAGGATTAGCAGGAAAAAGCAAAAAAATTCAGAATTGCACCTTGCAATGTGGAGATATTACTGTTTGTGCATTTACAATATTCATTGATTTTTGCCATTGAAAAACATGTTTTTCATATACCAGAAATGTTTGAAGCTACTGACTGAATGAAAGGAGCTGGCATCTCACTCTCTTTGAATCTTCTTTATCATGCTAGGATTAACAGGAAAAAGCTAAAAATTTCAGAATTGCACCGTGCAATGTGGAGATATTACTGTTTGTGCATTTACAATATTCATTGATTTTTGCCATTGAAAAACGTTTTTCATATACCAGAAATGTTTGAAGCTACTGACTGAATGAAAGGAGTTGGCATCTCACTCTCTTTGAATCTTCTTTATCATGCTAGGATTAGCAGGAAAAAGCAAAAAATTTCAGAATTGCACCTTGCAATGTGGAGATATTACTGTTTGTGCATTTACAATATTCATTGATTTTTGCCATTGAAAAACATGTTTTTCATATACCAGAAATGTTTGAAGCTACTGACTGAATGAAAGGAGCTGGCATCTCACTCTCTTTGAATCTTCTTTATCATGCTAGGATTAACAGGAAAAAGCAAAAAATTTCAGAATTGCACCTTGCAATGTGGAGATATTACTGTTTGTGCATTTACAATATTCATTGATTTTTGCCATTGAAAAACATGTTTTTCATATACCAGAAATGTTTGAAGCTACTGACTGAATGAAAGGAGCTGGCATCTCACTCTCTTTGAATCTTCTTTATCATGCTAGGATTAACAGGAAAAAGCAAAAAATTTCAGAATTGCACCGTGCAATGTGGAGATATTACTGTTTGTGCATTTACAATATTCATTGATTTTTGCCATTGAAAAACATGTTTTTCATATACCAGAAATGTTTGAAGCTACTGACTGAATGAAAGGAGCTGGCATCTCACTCTCTTTGAATCTTCTTTATCATGCTAGGATTAGCAGGAAAAAGCAAAAAATTTCAGAATTGCACCTTGCAATGTGGAGATATTACTGTTTGTGCATTTACAATATTCATTGATTTTTGCCATTGAAAAACATGTTTTTCATATACCAGAAATGTTTGAAGCTACTGACTGAATGAAAGGAGCTGGCATCTCACTCTCTTTGAATCTTCTTTATCATGCTAGGATTAACAGGAAAAAGCAAAAAATTTCAGAATTGCACCTTGCAATGTGGAGATATTACTGTTTGTGCATTTACAATATTCATTGATTTTTGCCATTGAAAAACATGTTTTTCATATACCAGAAATGTTTGAAGCTACTGACTGAATGAAAGGAGCTGGCATCTCACTCTCTTTACATCTTCTTTATCATGCTAGGATTAACAGGAAAAAGCTAAAAATTTCAGAATTGCACCGTGCAATGTGGAGATATTACTGTTTGTGCATTTACAATATTCATTGATTTTTGCCATTGAAAAACATGTTTTTCATATACCAGAAATGTTTGAAGCTACTGACTGAATGAAAGGAGCTGGCATCTCACTCTCTTTGAATCTTCTTTATCATGCTAGGATTAGCAGGAAAAAGCAAAAAATTTCAGAATTGCACCTTGCAATGTGGAGATATTACTGTTTGTGCATTTACAATATTCATTGATTTTTGCCATTGAAAAACATGTTTTTCATATACCAGAAATGTTTGAAGCTACTGACTGAATGAAAGGAGCTGGCATCTCACTCTCTTTGAATCTTCTTTATCATGCTAGGATTAACAGGAAAAAGCTAAAAATTTCAGAATTGCACCGTGCAATGTGGAGATATTACTGTTTGTGCATTTACAATATTCATTGATTTTTGCCATTGAAAAACATGTTTTTCATATACCAGAAATGTTTGAAGCTACTGACTGAATGAAAGGAGCTGGCATCTCACTCTCTTTGAATCTTCTTTATCATGCTAGGATTAGCAGGAAAAAGCAAGAAATTTCAGAATTGCACCTTGCAATGTGGAGATATTACTGTTTGTGCATTTACAATATTCATTGATTTTTGCCATTGAAAAACATGTTTTTCATATACCAGAAATGTTTGAAGCTACTGACTGAATGAAAGGAGCTGGCATCTCACTCTCTTTGAATCTTCTTTATCATGCTAGGATTAACAGGAAAAAGCTAAAAATTTCAGAATTGCACCGTGCAATGTGGAGATATTACTGTTTGTGCATTTACAATATTCATTGATTTTTGCCATTGAAAAACATGTTTTTCATATACCAGAAATGTTTGAAGCTACTGACAATGAAAGGAGCTGGCATCTCACTCTCTTTGAATCTTCTTTATCATGCTAGGATTAGCAGGAAAAAGCAAAAAATTTCAGAATTGCACCTTGCAATGTGGAGATATTACTGTTTGTGCATTTACAATATTCATTGATTTTTGCCATTGAAAAACATGTTTTTCATATACCAGAAATGTTTGAAGCTACTGACTGAATGAAAGGAGCTGGCATCTCACTCTCTTTGAATCTTCTTTATCATGCTAGGATTAACAGGAAAAAGCAAAAAATTTCAGAATTGCACCTTGCAATGTGGAGATATTACTGTTTGTGCATTTACAATATTCATTGATTTTTGCCATTGAAAAACATGTTTTTCATATACCAGAAATGTTTGAAGCTACTGACTGAATGAAAGGAGCTGGCATCTCACTCTCTTTGAATCTTCTTTATCATGCTAGGATTAACAGGAAAAAGCTAAAAATTTCAGAATTGCACCGTGCAATGTGGAGATATTACTGTTTGTGCATTTACAATATTCATTGATTTTTGCCATTGAAAAACATGTTTTTCATATACCAGAAATGTTTGAAGCTACTGACTGAATGAAAGGAGCTGGCATCTCACTCTCTTTGAATCTTCTTTATCATGCTAGGATTAGCAGGAA
Organism: Phyllobates terribilis; assembly: GCF_046119375.1. NCBI lineage: Eukaryota > Metazoa > Chordata > Amphibia > Anura > Dendrobatidae > Phyllobates > Phyllobates terribilis. The sequence continues at coordinate 23,437 of NW_027370922.1, read as the reverse complement.
AAAGCAAAAAATTTCAGAATTGCACCTTGCAATGTGGAGATATTACTGTTTGTGCATTTACAATATTCATTGATTTTTGCCATTGAAAAACATGTTTTTCATATACCAGAAATGTTTGAAGCTACTGACTGAATGAAAGGAGCTGGCATCTCACTCTCTTTGAATCTTCTTTATCATGCTAGGATTAGCAGGAAAAAGCAAAAAATTTCAGAATTGCACCTTGCAATGTGGAGATATTACTGTTTGTGCATTTACAATATTCATTGATTTTTGCCATTGAAAAACATGTTTTTCATATACCAGAAATGTTTGAAGCTACTGACTGAATGAAAGGAGCTGGCATCTCACTCTCTTTGAATCTTCTTTATCATGCTAGGATTAACAGGAAAAAGCAAAAAATTTCAGAATTGCACCTTGCAATGTGGAGATATTACTGTTTGTGCATTTACAATATTCATTGATTTTTGCCATTGAAAAACATGTTTTTCATATACCAGAAATGTTTGAAGCTACTGACTGAATGAAAGGAGCTGGCATCTCACTCTCTTTGAATCTTCTTTATCATGCTAGGATTAACAGGAAAAAGCTAAAAATTTCAGAATTGCACCGTGCAATGTGGAGATATTACTGTTTGTGCATTTACAATATTCATTGATTTTTGCCATTGAAAAACATGTTTTTCATATACCAGAAATGTTTGAAGCTACTGACTGAATGAAAGGAGCTGGCATCTCACTCTCTTTGAATCTTCTTTATCATGCTAGGATTAGCAGGAAAAAGCAAAAAATTTCAGAATTGCACCTTGCAATGTGGAGATATTACTGTTTGTGCATTTACAATATTCATTGATTTTTGCCATTGAAAAACATGTTTTTCATATACCAGAAATGTTTGAAGCTACTGACTGAATGAAAGGAGCTGGCATCTCACTCTCTTTGAATCTTCTTTATCATGCTAGGATTAACAGGAAAAAGCTAAAAATTTCAGAATTGCACCGTGCAATGTGGAGATATTACTGTTTGTGCATTTACAATATTCATTGATTTTTGCCATTGAAAAACATGTTTTTCATATACCAGAAATGTTTGAAGCTTCTGACTGAATGAAAGGAGCTGGCATCTCACTCTCTTTGAATCTTCTTTATCATGCTAGGATTAGCAGGAAAAAGCAAAAAATTTCAGAATTGCACCTTGCAATGTGGAGATATTACTGTTTGTGCATTTACAATATTCATTGATTTTTGCCATTGAAAAACATGTTTTTCATATACCAGAAATGTTTGAAGCTACTGACTGAATGAAAGGAGCTGGCATCTCACTCTCTTTGAATCTTCTTTATCATGCTAGGATTAACAGGAAAAAGCTAAAAATTTCAGAATTGCACCGTGCAATGTGGAGATATTACTGTTTGTGCATTTACAATATTCATTGATTTTTGCCATTGAAAAACATGTTTTTCATATACCAGAAATGTTTGAAGCTACTGACTGAATGAAAGGAGCTGGCATCTCACTCTCTTTCAATCTTCTTTATCATGCTAGGATTAGCAGGAAAAAGCAAAAAAATTCAGAATTGCACCTTGCAATGTGGAGATATTACTGTTTGTGCATTTACAATATTCATTGATTTTTGCCATTGAAAAACATGTTTTTCATATACCAGAAATGTTTGAAGCTACTGACTGAATGAAAGGAGCTGGCATCTCACTCTCTTTGAATCTTCTTTATCATGCTAGGATTAACAGGAAAAAGCAAAAAATTTCAGAATTGCACCTTGCAATGTGGAGATATTACTGTTTGTGCATTTACAATATTCATTGATTTTTGCCATTGAAAAACATGTTTTTCATATACCAGAAATGTTTGAAGCTACTGACTGAATGAAAGGAGCTGGCATCTCACTCTCTTTGAATCTTCTTTATCATGCTAGGATTAACAGGAAAAAGCTAAAAATTTCAGAATTGCACCGTGCAATGTGGAGATATTACTGTTTGTGCATTTACAATATTCATTGATTTTTGCCATTGAAAAACGTTTTTCATATACCAGAAATGTTTGAAGCTACTGACTGAATGAAAGGAGCTGGCATCTCACTCTCTTTGAATCTTCTTTATCATGCTAGGATTAGCAGGAAAAAGCAAAAAATTTCAGAATTGCACCTTGCAATGTGGAGATATTACTGTTTGTGCATTTACAATATTCATTGATTTTTGCCATTGAAAAACATGTTTTTCATATACCAGAAATGTTTGAAGCTACTGACTGAATGAAAGGAGCTGGCATCTCACTCTCTTTGAATCTTCTTTATCATGCTAGGATTAACAGGAAAAAGCAAAAAATTTCAGAATTGCACCTTGCAATGTGGAGATATTACTGTTTGTGCATTTACAATATTCATTGATTTTTGCCATTGAAAAACATGTTTTTCATATACCAGAAATGTTTGAAGCTACTGACTGAATGAAAGGAGCTGGCATCTCACTCTCTTTGAATCTTCTTTATCATGCTAGGATTAGGAAAAAGCAAACAATTTCAGAATTGCACCGTGCAATGTGGAGATATTACTGTTTGTGCATTTACAATATTCATTGATTTTTGCCATTGAAAAACATGTTTTTCATATACCAGAAATGTTTGAAGCTACTGACTGAATGAAAGGAGCTGGCATCTCACTCTCTTTGAATCTTCTTTATCATGCTAGGATTAGCAGGAAAAAGCAAAAAATTTCAGAATTGCACCTTGCAATGTGGAGATATTACTGTTTGTGCATTTACAATATTCATTGATTTTTGCCATTGAAAAACATGTTTTTCATATACCAGAAATGTTTTAAGCTACTGACTGAATGAAAGGAGCTGGCATCTCACTCTCTTTGAATCTTCTTTATCATGCTAGGATTAACAGGAAAAAGCTAAAAATTTCAGAATTGCACCGTGCAATGTGGAGATATTACTGTTTGTGCATTTACAATATTCATTGATTTTTGCCATTGAAAAACATGTTTTTCATATACCAGAAATGTTTGAAGCTACTGACTGAATGAAAGGAGCTGGCATCTCACTCTCTTTGAATCTTCTTTATCATGCTAGGATTAGCAGGAAAAAGCAAAAAATTTCAGAATTGCACCTTGCAATGTGGAGATATTACTGTTTGTGCATTTACAATATTCATTGATTTTTGCCATTGAAAAACATGTTTTTCATATACCAGAAATGTTTGAAGCTACTGACTGAATGAAAGGAGCTGGCATCTCACTCTCTTTGAATCTTCTTTATCATGCTAGGATTAGCAGGAAAAAGCAAAAAATTTCAGAATTGCACCTTGCAATGTGGAGATATTACTGTTTGTGCATTTACAATATTCATTGATTTTTGCCATTGAAAAACATGTTTTTCATATACCAGAAATGTTTGAAGCTACTGACTGAATGAAAGGAGCTGGCATCTCACTCTCTTTGAATCTTCTTTATCATGCTAGGATTAACAGGAAAAAGCTAAAAATTTCAGAATTGCACCGTGCAATGTGGAGATATTACTGTTTGTGCATTTACAATATTCATTGATTTTTGCCATTGAAAAACATGTTTTTCATATACCAGAAATGTTTGAAGCTACTGACTGAATGAAAGGAGCTGGCATCTCACTCTCTTTGAATCTTCTTTATCATGCTAGGATTAGCAGGAAAAAGCAAAAAATTTCAGAATTGCACCTTGCAATGTGGAGATATTACTGTTTGTGCATTTACAATATTCATTGATTTTTGCCATTGAAAAACATGTTTTTCATATACCAGAAATGTTTGAAGCTACTGACTGAATGAAAGGAGCTGGCATCTCACTCTCTTTGAATCTTCTTTATCATGCTAGGATTAGCAGGAAAAAGCAAAAAATTTCAGAATTGCACCTTGCAATGTGGAGATATTACTGTTTGTGCATTTACAATATTCATTGATTTTTGCCATTGAAAAACATGTTTTTCATATACCAGAAATGTTTGAAGCTACTGACTGAATGAAAGGAGCTGGCATCTCACTCTCTTTGAATCTTCTTTATCATGCTAGGATTAACAGGAAAAAGCTAAAAATTTCAGAATTGCACCGTGCAATGTGGAGATATTACTGTTTGTGCATTTACAATATTCATTGATTTTTGCCATTGAAAAACATGTTTTTCATATACCAGAAATGTTTGAAGCTACTGACTGAATGAAAGGAGCTGGCATCTCACTCTCTTTGAATCTTCTTTATCATGCTAGGATTAACAGGAAAAAGCTAAAAATTTCAGAATTGCACCGTGCAATGTGGAGATATTACTGTTTGTGCATTTACAATATTCATTGATTTTTGCCATTGAAAAACATGTTTTTCATATACCAGAAATGTTTGAAGCTACTGACTGAATGAAAGGAGCTGGCATCTCACTCTCTTTGAATCTTCTTTATCATGCTAGGATTAGCAGGAAAAAGCAAAAAATTTCAGAATTGCACCTTGCAATGTGGAGATATTACTGTTTGTGCATTTACAATATTCATTGATTTTTGCCATTGAAAAACATGTTTTTCATATACCAGAAATGTTTGAAGCTACTGACTGAATGAAAGGAGCTGGCATCTCACTCTCTTTGAATCTTCTTTATCATGCTAGGATTAGCAGGAAAAAGCAAAAAATTTCAGAATTGCACCTTGCAATGTGGAGATATTACTGTTTGTGCATTTACAATATTCATTGATTTTTGCCATTGAAAAACATGTTTTTCATATACCAGAAATGTTTGAAGCTACTGACTGAATGAAAGGAGCTGGCATCTCACTCTCTTTGAATCTTCTTTATCATGCTAGGATTAGCAGGAAAAAGCAAAAAATTTCAGAATTGCACCTTGCAATTTGGAGATATTACTGTTTGTGCATTTACAATATTCATTGATTTTTGCCATTGAAAAACATGTTTTTCATATACCAGAAATGTTTGAAGCTACTGACTGAATGAAAGGAGCTGGCATCTCACTCTCTTTGAATCTTCTTTATCATGCTAGGATTAACAGGAAAAAGCAAAAAATTTCAGAATTGCACCTTGCAATGTGGAGATATTACTGTTTGTGCATTTACAATATTCATTGATTTTTGCCATTGAAAAACATGTTTTTCATATACCAGAAATGTTTGAAGCTACTGACTGAATGAAAGGAGCTGGCATCTCACTCTCTTTGAATCTTCTTTATCATGCTAGGATTAACAGGAAAAAGCTAAAAATTTCAGAATTGCACCGTGCAATGTGGAGATATTACTGTTTGTGCATTTACAATATTCATTGATTTTTGCCATTGAAAAACATGTTTTTCATATACCAGAAATGTTTGAAGCTACTGACTGAATGAAAGGAGCTGGCATCTCACTCTCTTTGAATCTTCTTTATCATGCTAGGATTAGCAGGAAAAAGCAAAAAATTTCAGAATTGCACCTTGCAATGTGGAGATATTACTGTTTGTGCATTTACAATATTCATTGATTTTTGCCATTGAAAAACATGTTTTTCATATACCAGAAATGTTTGAAGCTACTGACTGAATGAAAGGAGCTGGCATCTCACTCTCTTTGAATCTTCTTTATCATGCTAGGATTAACAGGAAAAAGCTAAAAATTTCAGAATTGCACCGTGCAATGTGGAGATATTACTGTTTGTGCATTTACAATATTCATTGATTTTTGCCATTGAAAAACATGTTTTTCATATACCAGAAATGTTTGAAGCTTCTGACTGAATGAAAGGAGCTGGCATCTCACTCTCTTTGAATCTTCTTTATCATGCTAGGATTAGCAGGAAAAAGCAAAAAATTTCAGAATTGCACCTTGCAATGTGGAGATATTACTGTTTGTGCATTTACAATATTCATTGATTTTTGCCATTGAAAAACATGTTTTTCATATACCAGAAATGTTTGAAGCTACTGACTGAATGAAAGGAGCTGGCATCTCACTCTCTTTGAATCTTCTTTATCATGCTAGGATTAACAGGAAAAAGCTAAAAATTTCAGAATTGCACCGTGCAATGTGGAGATATTACTGTTTGTGCATTTACAATATTCATTGATTTTTGCCATTGAAAAACATGTTTTTCATATACCAGAAATGTTTGAAGCTACTGACTGAATGAAAGGAGCTGGCATCTCACTCTCTTTCAATCTTCTTTATCATGCTAGGATTAGCAGGAAAAAGCAAAAAAATTCAGAATTGCACCTTGCAATGTGGAGATATTACTGTTTGTGCATTTACAATATTCATTGATTTTTGCCATTGAAAAACATGTTTTTCATATACCAGAAATGTTTGAAGCTACTGACTGAATGAAAGGAGCTGGCATCTCACTCTCTTTGAATCTTCTTTATCATGCTAGGATTAACAGGAAAAAGCAAAAAATTTCAGAATTGCACCTTGCAATGTGGAGATATTACTGTTTGTGCATTTACAATATTCATTGATTTTTGCCATTGAAAAACATGTTTTTCATATACCAGAAATGTTTGAAGCTACTGACTGAATGAAAGGAGCTGGCATCTCACTCTCTTTGAATCTTCTTTATCATGCTAGGATTAACAGGAAAAAGCTAAAAATTTCAGAATTGCACCGTGCAATGTGGAGATATTACTGTTTGTGCATTTACAATATTCATTGATTTTTGCCATTGAAAAACGTTTTTCATATACCAGAAATGTTTGAAGCTACTGACTGAATGAAAGGAGCTGGCATCTCACTCTCTTTGAATCTTCTTTATCATGCTAGGATTAGCAGGAAAAAGCAAAAAATTTCAGAATTGCACCTTGCAATGTGGAGATATTACTGTTTGTGCATTTACAATATTCATTGATTTTTGCCATTGAAAAACATGTTTTTCATATACCAGAAATGTTTGAAGCTACTGACTGAATGAAAGGAGCTGGCATCTCACTCTCTTTGAATCTTCTTTATCATGCTAGGATTAACAGGAAAAAGCAAAAAATTTCAGAATTGCACCTTGCAATGTGGAGATATTACTGTTTGTGCATTTACAATATTCATTGATTTTTGCCATTGAAAAACATGTTTTTCATATACCAGAAATGTTTGAAGCTACTGACTGAATGAAAGGAGCTGGCATCTCACTCTCTTTGAATCTTCTTTATCATGCTAGGATTAGGAAAAAGCAAACAATTTCAGAATTGCACCGTGCAATGTGGAGATATTACTGTTTGTGCATTTACAATATTCATTGATTTTTGCCATTGAAAAACATGTTTTTCATATACCAGAAATGTTTGAAGCTACTGACTGAATGAAAGGAGCTGGCATCTCACTCTCTTTGAATCTTCTTTATCATGCTAGGATTAGCAGGAAAAAGCAAAAAATTTCAGAATTGCACCTTGCAATGTGGAGATATTACTGTTTGTGCATTTACAATATTCATTGATTTTTGCCATTGAAAAACATGTTTTTCATATACCAGAAATGTTTTAAGCTACTGACTGAATGAAAGGAGCTGGCATCTCACTCTCTTTGAATCTTCTTTATCATGCTAGGATTAACAGGAAAAAGCTAAAAATTTCAGAATTGCACCGTGCAATGTGGAGATATTACTGTTTGTGCATTTACAATATTCATTGATTTTTGCCATTGAAAAACATGTTTTTCATATACCAGAAATGTTTGAAGCTACTGACTGAATGAAAGGAGCTGGCATCTCACTCTCTTTGAATCTTCTTTATCATGCTAGGATTAGCAGGAAAAAGCAAAAAATTTCAGAATTGCACCTTGCAATGTGGAGATATTACTGTTTGTGCATTTACAATATTCATTGATTTTTGCCATTGAAAAACATGTTTTTCATATACCAGAAATGTTTGAAGCTACTGACTGAATGAAAGGAGCTGGCATCTCACTCTCTTTGAATCTTCTTTATCATGCTAGGATTAGCAGGAAAAAGCAAAAAATTTCAGAATTGCACCTTGCAATGTGGAGATATTACTGTTTGTGCATTTACAATATTCATTGATTTTTGCCATTGAAAAACATGTTTTTCATATACCAGAAATGTTTGAAGCTACTGACTGAATGAAAGGAGCTGGCATCTCACTCTCTTTGAATCTTCTTTATCATGCTAGGATTAGGAAAAAGCAAACAATTTCAGAATTGCACCGTGCAATGTGGAGATATTACTGTTTGTGCATTTACAATATTCATTGATTTTTGCCATTGAAAAACATGTTTTTCATATACCAGAAATGTTTGAAGCTACTGACTGAATGAAAGGAGCTGGCATCTCACTCTCTTTGAATCTTCTTTATCATGCTAGGATTAGCAGGAAAAAGCAAAAAATTTCAGAATTGCACCTTGCAATGTGGAGATATTACTGTTTGTGCATTTACAATATTCATTGATTTTTGCCATTGAAAAACATGTTTTTCATATACCAGAAATGTTTTAAGCTACTGACTGAATGAAAGGAGCTGGCATCTCACTCTCTTTGAATCTTCTTTATCATGCTAGGATTAACAGGAAAAAGCTAAAAATTTCAGAATTGCACCGTGCAATGTGGAGATATTACTGTTTGTGCATTTACAATATTCATTGATTTTTGCCATTGAAAAACATGTTTTTCATATACCAGAAATGTTTGAAGCTACTGACTGAATGAAAGGAGCTGGCATCTCACTCTCTTTGAATCTTCTTTATCATGCTAGGATTAGCAGGAAAAAGCAAAAAATTTCAGAATTGCACCTTGCAATGTGGAGATATTACTGTTTGTGCATTTACAATATTCATTGATTTTTGCCATTGAAAAACATGTTTTTCATATACCAGAAATGTTTGAAGCTACTGACTGAATGAAAGGAGCTGGCATCTCACTCTCTTTGAATCTTCTTTATCATGCTAGGATTAGCAGGAAAAAGCAAAAAATTTCAGAATTGCACCTTGCAATGTGGAGATATTACTGTTTGTGCATTTACAATATTCATTGATTTTTGCCATTGAAAAACATGTTTTTCATATACCAGAAATGTTTGAAGCTACTGACTGAATGAAAGGAGCTGGCATCTCACTCTCTTTGAATCTTCTTTATCATGCTAGGATTAACAGGAAAAAGCTAAAAATTTCAGAATTGCACCGTGCAATGTGGAGATATTACTGTTTGTGCATTTACAATATTCATTGATTTTTGCCATTGAAAAACATGTTTTTCATATACCAGAAATGTTTGAAGCTACTGACTGAATGAAAGGAGCTGGCATCTCACTCTCTTTGAATCTTCTTTATCATGCTAGGATTAGCAGGAAAAAGCAAAAAATTTCAGAATTGCACCTTGCAATGTGGAGATATTACTGTTTGTGCATTTACAATATTCATTGATTTTTGCCATTGAAAAACATGTTTTTCATATACCAGAAATGTTTGAAGCTACTGACTGAATGAAAGGAGCTGGCATCTCACTCTCTTTGAATCTTCTTTATCATGCTAGGATTAGCAGGAAAAAGCAAAAAATTTCAGAATTGCACCTTGCAATGTGGAGATATTACTGTTTGTGCATTTACAATATTCATTGATTTTTGCCATTGAAAAACATGTTTTTCATATACCAGAAATGTTTGAAGCTACTGACTGAATGAAAGGAGCTGGCATCTCACTCTCTTTGAATCTTCTTTATCATGCTAGGATTAACAGGAAAAAGCTAAAAATTTCAGAATTGCACCGTGCAATGTGGAGATATTACTGTTTGTGCATTTACAATATTCATTGATTTTTGCCATTGAAAAACATGTTTTTCATATACCAGAAATGTTTGAAGCTACTGACTGAATGAAAGGAGCTGGCATCTCACTCTCTTTGAATCTTCTTTATCATGCTAGGATTAACAGGAAAAAGCTAAAAATTTCAGAATTGCACCGTGCAATGTGGAGATATTACTGTTTGTGCATTTACAATATTCATTGATTTTTGCCATTGAAAAACATGTTTTTCATATACCAGAAATGTTTGAAGCTACTGACTGAATGAAAGGAGCTGGCATCTCACTCTCTTTGAATCTTCTTTATCATGCTAGGATTAGCAGGAAAAAGCAAAAAATTTCAGAATTGCACCTTGCAATGTGGAGATATTACTGTTTGTGCATTTACAATATTCATTGATTTTTGCCATTGAAAAACATGTTTTTCATATACCAGAAATGTTTGAAGCTACTGACTGAATGAAAGGAGCTGGCATCTCACTCTCTTTGAATCTTCTTTATCATGCTAGGATTAACAGGAAAAAGCAAAAAATTTCAGAATTGCACCTTGCAATGTGGAGATATTACTGTTTGTGCATTTACAATATTCATTGATTTTTGCCATTGAAAAACATGTTTTTCATATACCAGAAATGTTTGAAGCTACTGACTGAATGAAAGGAGCTGGCATCTCACTCTCTTTGAATCTTCTTTATCATGCTAGGATTAACAGGAAAAAGCTAAAAATTTCAGAATTGCACCGTGCAATGTGGAGATATTACTGTTTGTGCATTTACAATATTCATTGATTTTTGCCATTGAAAAACATGTTTTTCATATACCAGAAATGTTTGAAGCTACTGACTGAATGAAAGGAGCTGGCATCTCACTCTCTTTGAATCTTCTTTATCATGCTAGGATTAGCAGGAAAAAGCAAAAAATTTCAGAATTGCACCTTGCAATGTGGAGATATTACTGTTTGTGCATTTACAATATTCATTGATTTTTGCCATTGAAAAACATGTTTTTCATATACCAGAAATGTTTGAAGCTACTGACTGAATGAAAGGAGCTGGCATCTCACTCTCTTTGAATCTTCTTTATCATGCTAGGATTAGCAGGAAAAAGCAAAAAATTTCAGAATTGCACCTTGCAATTTGGAGATATTACTGTTTGTGCATTTACAATATTCATTGATTTTTGCCATTGAAAAACATGTTTTTCATATACCAGAAATGTTTGAAGCTACTGACTGAATGAAAGGAGCTGGCATCTCACTCTCTTTGAATCTTCTTTATCATGCTAGGATTAACAGGAAAAAGCAAAAAATTTCAGAATTGCACCTTGCAATGTGGAGATATTACTGTTTGTGCATTTACAATATTCATTGATTTTTGCCATTGAAAAACATGTTTTTCATATACCAGAAATGTTTGAAGCTACTGACTGAATGAAAGGAGCTGGCATCTCACTCTCTTTGAATCTTCTTTATCATGCTAGGATTAACAGGAAAAAGCTAAAAATTTCAGAATTGCACCGTGCAATGTGGAGATATTACTGTTTGTGCATTTACAATATTCATTGATTTTTGCCATTGAAAAACATGTTTTTCATATACCAGAAATGTTTGAAGCTACTGACTGAATGAAAGGAGCTGGCATCTCACTCTCTTTGAATCTTCTTTATCATGCTAGGATTAGCAGGAAAAAGCAAAAAATTTCAGAATTGCACCTTGCAATGTGGAGATATTACTGTTTGTGCATTTACAATATTCATTGATTTTTGCCATTGAAAAACATGTTTTTCATATACCAGAAATGTTTGAAGCTACTGACTGAATGAAAGGAGCTGGCATCTCACTCTCTTTGAATCTTCTTTATCATGCTAGGATTAACAGGAAAAAGCTAAAAATTTCAGAATTGCACCGTGCAATGTGGAGATATTACTGTTTGTGCATTTACAATATTCATTGATTTTTGCCATTGAAAAACATGTTTTTCATATACCAGAAATGTTTGAAGCTACTGACTGAATGAAAGGAGCTGGCATCTCACTCTCTTTCAATCTTCTTTATCATGCTAGGATTAGCAGGAAAAAGCAAAAAAATTCAGAATTGCACCTTGCAATGTGGAGATATTACTGTTTGTGCATTTACAATATTCATTGATTTTTGCCATTGAAAAACATGTTTTTCATATACCAGAAATGTTTGAAGCTACTGACTGAATGAAAGGAGCTGGCATCTCACTCTCTTTGAATCTTCTTTATCATGCTAGGATTAACAGGAAAAAGCAAAAAATTTCAGAATTGCACCTTGCAATGTGGAGATATTACTGTTTGTGCATTTACAATATTCATTGATTTTTGCCATTGAAAAACATGTTTTTCATATACCAGAAATGTTTGAAGCTACTGACTGAATGAAAGGAGCTGGCATCTCACTCTCTTTGAATCTTCTTTATCATGCTAGGATTAACAGGAAAAAGCTAAAAATTTCAGAATTGCACCGTGCAATGTGGAGATATTACTGTTTGTGCATTTACAATATTCATTGATTTTTGCCATTGAAAAACGTTTTTCATATACCAGAAATGTTTGAAGCTACTGACTGAATGAAAGGAGCTGGCATCTCACTCTCTTTGAATCTTCTTTATCATGCTAGGATTAGCAGGAAAAAGCAAAAAATTTCAGAATTGCACCTTGCAATGTGGAGATATTACTGTTTGTGCATTTACAATATTCATTGATTTTTGCCATTGAAAAACATGTTTTTCATATACCAGAAATGTTTGAAGCTACTGACTGAATGAAAGGAGCTGGCATCTCACTCTCTTTGAATCTTCTTTATCATGCTAGGATTAACAGGAAAAAGCAAAAAATTTCAGAATTGCACCTTGCAATGTGGAGATATTACTGTTTGTGCATTTACAATATTCATTGATTTTTGCCATTGAAAAACATGTTTTTCATATACCAGAAATGTTTGAAGCTACTGACTGAATGAAAGGAGCTGGCATCTCACTCTCTTTGAATCTTCTTTATCATGCTAGGATTAGGAAAAAGCAAACAATTTCAGAATTGCACCGTGCAATGTGGAGATATTACTGTTTGTGCATTTACAATATTCATTGATTTTTGCCATTGAAAAACATGTTTTTCATATACCAGAAATGTTTGAAGCTACTGACTGAATGAAAGGAGCTGGCATCTCACTCTCTTTGAATCTTCTTTATCATGCTAGGATTAGCAGGAAAAAGCAAAAAATTTCAGAATTGCACCTTGCAATGTGGAGATATTACTGTTTGTGCATTTACAATATTCATTGATTTTTGCCATTGAAAAACATGTTTTTCATATACCAGAAATGTTTTAAGCTACTGACTGAATGAAAGGAGCTGGCATCTCACTCTCTTTGAATCTTCTTTATCATGCTAGGATTAACAGGAAAAAGCTAAAAATTTCAGAATTGCACCGTGCAATGTGGAGATATTACTGTTTGTGCATTTACAATATTCATTGATTTTTGCCATTGAAAAACATGTTTTTCATATACCAGAAATGTTTGAAGCTACTGACTGAATGAAAGGAGCTGGCATCTCACTCTCTTTGAATCTTCTTTATCATGCTAGGATTAGCAGGAAAAAGCAAAAAATTTCAGAATTGCACCTTGCAATGTGGAGATATTACTGTTTGTGCATTTACAATATTCATTGATTTTTGCCATTGAAAAACATGTTTTTCATATACCAGAAATGTTTGAAGCTACTGACTGAATGAAAGGAGCTGGCATCTCACTCTCTTTGAATCTTCTTTATCATGCTAGGATTAGCAGGAAAAAGCAAAAAATTTCAGAATTGCACCTTGCAATGTGGAGATATTACTGTTTGTGCATTTACAATATTCATTGATTTTTGCCATTGAAAAACATGTTTTTCATATACCAGAAATGTTTGAAGCTACTGACTGAATGAAAGGAGCTGGCATCTCACTCTCTTTGAATCTTCTTTATCATGCTAGGATTAACAGGAAAAAGCTAAAAATTTCAGAATTGCACCGTGCAATGTGGAGATATTACTGTTTGTGCATTTACAATATTCATTGATTTTTGCCATTGAAAAACATGTTTTTCATATACCAGAAATGTTTGAAGCTACTGACTGAATGAAAGGAGCTGGCATCTCACTCTCTTTGAATCTTCTTTATCATGCTAGGATTAGCAGGAAAAAGCAAAAAATTTCAGAATTGCACCTTGCAATGTGGAGATATTACTGTTTGTGCATTTACAATATTCATTGATTTTTGCCATTGAAAAACATGTTTTTCATATACCAGAAATGTTTGAAGCTACTGACTGAATGAAAGGAGCTGGCATCTCACTCTCTTTGAATCTTCTTTATCATGCTAGGATTAGCAGGAAAAAGCAAAAAATTTCAGAATTGCACCTTGCAATGTGGAGATATTACTGTTTGTGCATTTACAATATTCATTGATTTTTGCCATTGAAAAACATGTTTTTCATATACCAGAAATGTTTGAAGCTACTGACTGAATGAAAGGAGCTGGCATCTCACTCTCTTTGAATCTTCTTTATCATGCTAGGATTAACAGGAAAAAGCTAAAAATTTCAGAATTGCACCGTGCAATGTGGAGATATTACTGTTTGTGCATTTACAATATTCATTGATTTTTGCCATTGAAAAACATGTTTTTCATATACCAGAAATGTTTGAAGCTACTGACTGAATGAAAGGAGCTGGCATCTCACTCTCTTTGAATCTTCTTTATCATGCTAGGATTAACAGGAAAAAGCTAAAAATTTCAGAATTGCACCGTGCAATGTGGAGATATTACTGTTTGTGCATTTACAATATTCATTGATTTTTGCCATTGAAAAACATGTTTTTCATATACCAGAAATGTTTGAAGCTACTGACTGAATGAAAGGAGCTGGCATCTCACTCTCTTTGAATCTTCTTTATCATGCTAGGATTAGCAGGAAAAAGCAAAAAATTTCAGAATTGCACCTTGCAATGTGGAGATATTACTGTTTGTGCATTTACAATATTCATTGATTTTTGCCATTGAAAAACATGTTTTTCATATACCAGAAATGTTTGAAGCTACTGACTGAATGAAAGGAGCTGGCATCTCACTCTCTTTGAATCTTCTTTATCATGCTAGGATTAGCAGGAAAAAGCAAAAAATTTCAGAATTGCACCTTGCAATGTGGAGATATTACTGTTTGTGCATTTACAATATTCATTGATTTTTGCCATTGAAAAACATGTTTTTCATATACCAGAAATGTTTGAAGCTACTGACTGAATGAAAGGAGCTGGCATCTCACTCTCTTTGAATCTTCTTTATCATGCTAGGATTAACAGGAAAAAGCTAAAAATTTCAGAATTGCACCGTGCAATGTGGAGATATTACTGTTTGTGCATTTACAATATTCATTGATTTTTGCCATTGAAAAACATGTTTTTCATATACCAGAAATGTTTGAAGCTACTGACTGAATGAAAGGAGCTGGCATCTCACTCTCTTTGAATCTTCTTTATCATGCTAGGATTAGCAGGAAAAAGCAAAAAATTTCAGAATTGCACCTTGCAATGTGGAGATATTACTGTTTGTGCATTTACAATATTCATTGATTTTTGCCATTGAAAAACATGTTTTTCATATACCAGAAATGTTTGAAGCTACTGACTGAATGAAAGGAGCTGGCATCTCACTCTCTTTGAATCTTCTTTATCATGCTAGGATTAACAGGAAAAAGCTAAAAATTTCAGAATTGCACCGTGCAATGTGGAGATATTACTGTTTGTGCATTTACAATATTCATTGATTTTTGCCATTGAAAAACATGTTTTTCATATACCAGAAATGTTTGAAGCTACTGACTGAATGAAAGGAGCTGGCATCTCACTCTCTTTGAATCTTCTTTATCATGCTAGGATTAGCAGGAAAAAGCAAAAAATTTCAGAATTGCACCTTGCAATGTGGAGATATTACTGTTTGTGCATTTACAATATTCATTGATTTTTGCCATTGAAAAACATGTTTTTCATATACCAGAAATGTTTGAAGCTACTGACTGAATGAAAGGAGCTGGCATCTCACTCTCTTTGAATCTTCTTTATCATGCTAGGATTAGCAGGAAAAAGCAAAAAATTTCAGAATTGCACCTTGCAATGTGGAGATATTACTGTTTGTGCATTTACAATATTCATTGATTTTTGCCATTGAAAAACATGTTTTTCATATACCAGAAATGTTTGAAGCTACTGACTGAATGAAAGGAGCTGGCATCTCACTCTCTTTGAATCTTCTTTATCATGCTAGGATTAACAGGAAAAAGCAAAAAATTTCAGAATTGCACCTTGCAATGTGGAGATATTACTGTTTGTGCATTTACAATATTCATTGATTTTTGCCATTGAAAAACATGTTTTTCATATACCAGAAATGTTTGAAGCTACTGACTGAATGAAAGGAGCTGGCATCTCACTCTCTTTGAATCTTCTTTATCATGCTAGGATTAACAGGAAAAAGCTAAAAATTTCAGAATTGCACCGTGCAATGTGGAGATATTACTGTTTGTGCATTTACAATATTCATTGATTTTTGCCATTGAAAAACATGTTTTTCATATACCAGAAATGTTTGAAGCTACTGACTGAATGAAAGGAGCTGGCATCTCACTCTCTTTGAATCTTCTTTATCATGCTAGGATTAGCAGGAAAAAGCAAAAAATTTCAGAATTGCACCTTGCAATGTGGAGATATTACTGTTTGTGCATTTACAATATTCATTGATTTTTGCCATTGAAAAACATGTTTTTCATATACCAGAAATGTTTGAAGCTACTGACTGAATGAAAGGAGCTGGCATCTCACTCTCTTTGAATCTTCTTTATCATGCTAGGATTAACAGGAAAAAGCTAAAAATTTCAGAATTGCACCGTGCAATGTGGAGATATTACTGTTTGTGCATTTACAATATTCATTGATTTTTGCCATTGAAAAACATGTTTTTCATATACCAGAAATGTTTGAAGCTACTGACTGAATGAAAGGAGCTGGCATCTCACTCTCTTTGAATCTTCTTTATCATGCTAGGATTAGCAGGAAAAAGCAAAAAATTTCAGAATTGCACCTTGCAATGTGGAGATATTACTGTTTGTGCATTTACAATATTCATTGATTTTTGCCATTGAAAAACATGTTTTTCATATACCAGAAATGTTTGAAGCTACTGACTGAATGAAAGGAGCTGGCATCTCACTCTCTTTGAATCTTCTTTATCATGCTAGGATTAGCAGGAAAAAGCAAAAAATTTCAGAATTGCACCTTGCAATGTGGAGATATTACTGTTTGTGCATTTACAATATTCATTGATTTTTGCCATTGAAAAACATGTTTTTCATATACCAGAAATGTTTGAAGCTACTGACTGAATGAAAGGAGCTGGCATCTCACTCTCTTTGAATCTTCTTTATCATGCTAGGATTAACAGGAAAAAGCAAAAAATTTCAGAATTGCACCTTGCAATGTGGAGATATTACTGTTTGTGCATTTACAATATTCATTGATTTTTGCCATTGAAAAACATGTTTTTCATATACCAGAAATGTTTGAAGCTACTGACTGAATGAAAGGAGCTGGCATCTCACTCTCTTTGAATCTTCTTTATCATGCTAGGATTAACAGGAAAAAGCTAAAAATTTCAGAATTGCACCGTGCAATGTGGAGATATTACTGTTTGTGCATTTACAATATTCATTGATTTTTGCCATTGAAAAACATGTTTTTCATATACCAGAAATGTTTGAAGCTACTGACTGAATGAAAGGAGCTGGCATCTCACTCTCTTTGAATCTTCTTTATCATGCTAGGATTAGCAGGAAAAAGCAAAAAATTTCAGAATTGCACCTTGCAATGTGGAGATATTACTGTTTGTGCATTTACAATATTCATTGATTTTTGCCATTGAAAAACATGTTTTTCATATACCAGAAATGTTTGAAGCTACTGACTGAATGAAAGGAGCTGGCATCTCACTCTCTTTGAATCTTCTTTATCATGCTAGGATTAACAGGAAAAAGCTAAAAATTTCAGAATTGCACCGTGCAATGTGGAGATATTACTGTTTGTGCATTTACAATATTCATTGATTTTTGCCATTGAAAAACATGTTTTTCATATACCAGAAATGTTTGAAGCTACTGACTGAATGAAAGGAGCTGGCATCTCACTCTCTTTGAATCTTCTTTATCATGCTAGGATTAGCAGGAAAAAGCAAAAAATTTCAGAATTGCACCTTGCAATGTGGAGATATTACTGTTTGTGCATTTACAATATTCATTGATTTTTGCCATTGAAAAACATGTTTTTCATATACCAGAAATGTTTGAAGCTACTGACTGAATGAAAGGAGCTGGCATCTCACTCTCTTTGAATCTTCTTTATCATGCTAGGATTAGCAGGAAAAAGCAAAAAATTTCAGAATTGCACCTTGCAATGTGGAGATATTACTGTTTGTGCATTTACAATATTCATTGATTTTTGCCATTGAAAAACATGTTTTTCATATACCAGAAATGTTTGAAGCTACTGACTGAATGAAAGGAGCTGGCATCTCACTCTCTTTGAATCTTCTTTATCATGCTAGGATTAACAGGAAAAAGCAAAAAATTTCAGAATTGCACCTTGCAATGTGGAGATATTACTGTTTGTGCATTTACAATATTCATTGATTTTTGCCATTGAAAAACATGTTTTTCATATACCAGAAATGTTTGAAGCTACTGACTGAATGAAAGGAGCTGGCATCTCACTCTCTTTGAATCTTCTTTATCATGCTAGGATTAACAGGAAAAAGCTAAAAATTTCAGAATTGCACCGTGCAATGTGGAGATATTACTGTTTGTGCATTTACAATATTCATTGATTTTTGCCATTGAAAAACATGTTTTTCATATACCAGAAATGTTTGAAGCTACTGACTGAATGAAAGGAGCTGGCATCTCACTCTCTTTGAATCTTCTTTATCATGCTAGGATTAGCAGGAAAAAGCAAAAAATTTCAGAATTGCACCTTGCAATGTGGAGATATTACTGTTTGTGCATTTACAATATTCATTGATTTTTGCCATTGAAAAACATGTTTTTCATATACCAGAAATGTTTGAAGCTACTGACTGAATGAAAGGAGCTGGCATCTCACTCTCTTTGAATCTTCTTTATCATGCTAGGATTAACAGGAAAAAGCTAAAAATTTCAGAATTGCACCGTGCAATGTGGAGATATTACTGTTTGTGCATTTACAATATTCATTGATTTTTGCCATTGAAAAACATGTTTTTCATATACCAGAAATGTTTGAAGCTACTGACTGAATGAAAGGAGCTGGCATCTCACTCTCTTTGAATCTTCTTTATCATGCTAGGATTAGCAGGAAAAAGCAAAAAATTTCAGAATTGCACCTTGCAATGTGGAGATATTACTGTTTGTGCATTTACAATATTCATTGATTTTTGCCATTGAAAAACATGTTTTTCATATACCAGAAATGTTTGAAGCTACTGACTGAATGAAAGGAGCTGGCATCTCACTCTCTTTGAATCTTCTTTATCATGCTAGGATTAGCAGGAAAAAGCAAAAAATTTCAGAATTGCACCTTGCAATGTGGAGATATTACTGTTTGTGCATTTACAATATTCATTGATTTTTGCCATTGAAAAACATGTTTTTCATATACCAGAAATGTTTGAAGCTACTGACTGAATGAAAGGAGCTGGCATCTCACTCTCTTTGAATCTTCTTTATCATGCTAGGATTAACAGGAAAAAGCAAAAAATTTCAGAATTGCACCTTGCAATGTGGAGATATTACTGTTTGTGCATTTACAATATTCATTGATTTTTGCCATTGAAAAACATGTTTTTCATATACCAGAAATGTTTGAAGCTACTGACTGAATGAAAGGAGCTGGCATCTCACTCTCTTTGAATCTTCTTTATCATGCTAGGATTAACAGGAAAAAGCTAAAAATTTCAGAATTGCACCGTGCAATGTGGAGATATTACTGTTTGTGCATTTACAATATTCATTGATTTTTGCCATTGAAAAACATGTTTTTCATATACCAGAAATGTTTGAAGCTACTGACTGAATGAAAGGAGCTGGCATCTCACTCTCTTTGAATCTTCTTTATCATGCTAGGATTAGCAGGAAAAAGCAAAAAATTTCAGAATTGCACCTTGCAATGTGGAGATATTACTGTTTGTGCATTTACAATATTCATTGATTTTTGCCATTGAAAAACATGTTTTTCATATACCAGAAATGTTTGAAGCTACTGACTGAATGAAAGGAGCTGGCATCTCACTCTCTTTGAATCTTCTTTATCATGCTAGGATTAACAGGAAAAAGCTAAAAATTTCAGAATTGCACCGTGCAATGTGGAGATATTACTGTTTGTGCATTTACAATATTCATTGATTTTTGCCATTGAAAAACATGTTTTTCATATACCAGAAATGTTTGAAGCTTCTGACTGAATGAAAGGAGCTGGCATCTCACTCTCTTTGAATCTTCTTTATCATGCTAGGATTAGCAGGAAAAAGCAAAAAATTTCAGAATTGCACCTTGCAATGTGGAGATATTACTGTTTGTGCATTTACAATATTCATTGATTTTTGCCATTGAAAAACATGTTTTTCATATACCAGAAATGTTTGAAGCTACTGACTGAATGAAAGGAGCTGGCATCTCACTCTCTTTGAATCTTCTTTATCATGCTAGGATTAACAGGAAAAAGCTAAAAATTTCAGAATTGCACCGTGCAATGTGGAGATATTACTGTTTGTGCATTTACAATATTCATTGATTTTTGCCATTGAAAAACATGTTTTTCATATACCAGAAATGTTTGAAGCTACTGACTGAATGAAAGGAGCTGGCATCTCACTCTCTTTGAATCTTCTTTATCATGCTAGGATTAGCAGGAAAAAGCAAAAAAATTCAGAATTGCACCTTGCAATGTGGAGATATTACTGTTTGTGCATTTACAATATTCATTGATTTTTGCCATTGAAAAACATGTTTTTCATATACCAGAAATGTTTGAAGCTACTGACTGAATGAAAGGAGCTGGCATCTCACTCTCTTTGAATCTTCTTTATCATGCTAGGATTAGCAGGAAAAAGCAAAAAATTTCAGAATTGCACCTTGCAATGTGGAGATATTACTGTTTGTGCATTTACAATATTCATTGATTTTTGCCATTGAAAAACGTTTTTCATATACCAGAAATGTTTGAAGCTACTGACTGAATGAAAGGAGCTGGCATCTCACTCTCTTTGAATCTTCTTTATCATGCTAGGATTAACAGGAAAAAGCAAAAAATTTCAGAATTGCACCTTGCAATGTGGAGATATTACTGTTTGTGCATTTACAATATTCATTGATTTTTGCCATTGAAAAACATGTTTTTCATATACCAGAAATGTTTGAAGCTACTGACTGAATGAAAGGAGCTGGCATATCACTCTCTTTGAATCTTCTTTATCATGCTAGGATTAACAGGAAAAAGCTAAAAATTTCAGAATTGCACCGTGCAATGTGGAGATATTACTGTTTGTGCATTTACAATATTCATTGATTTTTGCCATTGAAAAACATGTTTTTCATATACCAGAAATGTTTGAAGCTACTGACTGAATGAAAGGAGCTGGCATCTCACTCTCTTTGAATCTTCTTTATCATGCTAGGATTAACAGGAAAAAGCAAAAAATTTCAGAATTGCACCTTGCAATGTGGAGATATTACTGTTTGTGCATTTACAATATTCATTGATTTTTGCCATTGAAAAACATGTTTTTCATATACCAGAAATGTTTGAAGCTACTGACTGAATGAAAGGAGCTGGCATCTCACTCTCTTTGAATCTTCTTTATCATGCTAGGATTAACAGGAAAAAGCTAAAAATTTCAGAATTGCACCGTGCAATGTGGAGATATTACTGTTTGTGCATTTACAATATTCATTGATTTTTGCCATTGAAAAACATGTTTTTCATATACCAGAAATGTTTGAAGCTACTGACTGAACGATAGGAGCTGTCATCTCACTCTCTTTGAATCTTCTTTATCATGCTAGGATTAGCAGGAAAAAGCAAAAAATTTCAGAATTGCACCTTGCAATGTGGAGATATTACTGTTTGTGCATTTACAATATTCATTGATTTTTGCCATTGAAAAACATGTTTTTCATATACCAGAAATGTTTGAAGCTACTGACTGAATGAAAGGAGCTGGCATCTCACTCTCTTTGAATCTTCTTTATCATGCTAGGATTAACAGGAAAAAGCTAAAAATTTCAGAATTGCACCGTGCAATGTGGAGATATTACTGTTTGTGCATTTACAATATTCATTGATTTTTGCCATTGAAAAACATGTTTTTCATATACCAGAAATGTTTGAAGCTACTGACTGAATGAAAGGAGCTGGCATCTCACTCTCTTTGAATCTTCTTTATCATGCTAGGATTAGCAGGAAAAAGCAAAAAATTTCAGAATTGCACCTTGCAATGTGGAGATATTACTGTTTGTGCATTTACAATATTCATTGATTTTTGCCATTGAAAACCATGTTTTTCATATACCAGAAATGTTTGAAGCTACTGACAATGAAAGGAGCTGGCATCTCACTCTCTTTGAATCTTCTTTATCATGCTAGGATTAACAGGAAAAAGCAAAAAATTTCAGAATTGCACCTTGCAATGTGGAGATATTACTGTTTGTGCATTTACAATATTCATTGATTTTTGCCATTGAAAAACATGTTTTTCATATACCAGAAATGTTTGAAGCTACTGACTGAATGAAAGGAGCTGGCATCTCACTCTCTTTGAATCTTCTTTATCATGCTAGGATTAACAGGAAAAAGCTAAAAATTTCAGAATTGCACCGTGCAATGTGGAGATATTACTGTTTGTGCATTTACAATATTCATTGATTTTTGCAATTGAAAAACATGTTTTTCATATACCAGAAATGTTTGAAGCTACTGACTGAATGAAAGGAGCTGGCATCTCACTCTCTTTGAATCTTCTTTATCATGCTAGGATTAGCAGGAAAAAGCAAAAAATTTCAGAATTGCACCTTGCAATGTGGAGATATTACTGTTTGTGCATTTACAATATTCATTGATTTTTGCCATTGAAAAACATGTTTTTCATATACCAGAAATGTTTGAAGCTACTGACTGAATGAAAGGAGCTGGCATCTCACTCTCTTTGAATCTTCTTTATCATGCTAGGATTAACAGGAAAAAGCTAAAAATTTCAGAATTGCACCGTGCAATGTGGAGATATTACTGTTTGTGCATTTACAATATTCATTGATTTTTGCCATTGAAAAACATGTTTTTCATATACCAGAAATGTTTGAAGCTACTGACTGAATGAAAGGAGCTAGCATCTCACTCTCTTTGAATCTTCTTTATCATGCTAGGATTAGCAGGAAAAAGCAAAAAATTTCAGAATTGCACCTTGCAATGTGGAGATATTACTGTTTGTGCATTTACAATATTCATTGATTTTTGCCATTGAAAAACATGTTTTTCATATACCAGAAATGTTTGAAGCTACTGACTGAATGAAAGGAGCTGGCATCTCACTCTCTTTGAATCTTCTTTATCATGC
>NW_027370921.1:0-32194 GCF_046119375.1 Phyllobates terribilis | reverse complement strand
CTTTCATTCAGTCAGTAGCTTCAAACATTTCTGGTATATGAAAAACATGTTTTTCAATGGCAAAATCAATGAATATTGTAAATGCACAAACAGTAATATCTCCACATTGCACGGTTGCAATTCTGAAATTTTTAGCTTTTTCCTGTTAATCCTAGCATGATAAAGAAGATTCAAAGAGAGTGAGATGCCAGCTCCTTTCATTCAGTCAGTAGCTTCAAACATTTCTGGACGTTTTTCAATGGCAAAAATCAATGAATATTGTAAATGCACAAACAGTAATATCTCCACATTGCACGGTGCAATTCTGAAATTTTTTGCTTTTTCCTGCTAATCCTAGCATGATAAAGAAGATTCAAAGAGAGTGAGATGCCAGCTCCTTTCATTCAGTCAGTAGCTTCAAACATTTCTGGTATATGAAAAACATGTTTTTCAATGGCAAAAATCAATGAATATTGTAAATGCACAAACAGTAATATCTCCACATTGCACGGTGCAATTCTGAAATTTTTAGCTTTTCCTGTTAATCCTAGCATGATAAAGAAGATTCAAAGAGAGTGAGATGCCAGCTCCTTTCATTCAGTCAGTAGCTTCAAACATTTCTGGACGTTTTTCAATGGCAAAAATCAATGAATATTGTAAATGCACAAACAGTAATATCTCCACATTGCACGGTGCAATTCTGAAATTTTTTGCTTTTTCCTGCTAATCCTAGCATGATAAAGAAGATTCAAAGAGAGTGAGATGCCAGCTCCTTTCATTCAGTCAGTAGCTTCAAACATTTCTGGTATATGAAAAACATGTTTTTCAATGGCAAAAATCAATGAATATTGTAAATGCACAAACAGTAATATCTCCACATTGCACGGTGCAATTCTGAAATTTTTAGCTTTTTCCTGTTAATCCTAGCATGATAAAGAAGATTCAAGAGAGTGAGATGCCAGCTCCTTTCATTCAGTCAGTAGCTTCAAACATTTCTGGACGTTTTTCAATGGCAAAAATCAATGAATATTGTAAATGCACAAACAGTAATATCTCCACATTGCACGGTGCAATTCTGAAATTTTTAGCTTTTTCCTGCTAATCCTAGCATGATAAAGAAGATTCAAAGAGAGTGAGATGCCAGCTCCTTTCATTCAGTCAGTAGCTTCAAACATTTCTGGACGTTTTTCAATGGCAAAAATCAATGAATATTGTAAATGCACAAACAGTAATATCTCCACATTGCACGGTGCAATTCTGAAATTTTTAGCTTTTTCCTGTTAATCCTAGCATGATAAAGAAGATTCAAAGAGAGTGAGATGCCAGCTCCTTTCATTCAGTCAGTAGCTTCAAACATTTCTGGTATATGAAAAACATGTTTTTCAATGGCAAAAATCAATGAATATTGTAAATGCACAAACAGTAATATCTCCACATTGCACGGTGCAATTCTGAAATTTTTAGCTTTTTCCTGTTAATCCTAGCATGATAAAGAAGATTCAAAGAGAGTGAGATGCCAGCTCCTTTCATTCAGTCAGTAGCTTCAAACATTTCTGGACGTTTTTCAATGGCAAAAATCAATGAATATTGTAAATGCACAAACAGTAATATCTCCACATTGCACGGTGCAATTCTGAAATTTTTTGCTTTTTCCTGCTAATCCTAGCATGATAAAGAAGATTCAAAGAGAGTGAGATGCTAGCTCCTTTCATTCAGTCAGTAGCTTCAAACATTTCTGGTATATGAAAAACATGTTTTTCAATGGCAAAAATCAATGAATATTGTAAATGCACAAACAGTAATATCTCCACATTGCACGGTGCAATTCTGAAATTTTTAGCTTTTTCCTGTTAATCCTAGCATGATAAAGAAGATTCAAAGAGAGTGAGATGCCAGCTCCTTTCATTCAGTCAGTAGCTTCAAACATTTCTGGACGTTTTTCAATGGCAAAAATCAATGAATATTGTAAATGCACAAACAGTAATATCTCCACATTGCACGGTGCAATTCTGAAATTTTTTGCTTTTTCCTGCTAATCCTAGCATGATAAAGAAGATTCAAAGAGAGTGAGATGCCAGCTCCTTTCATTCAGTCAGTAGCTTCAAACATTTCTGGTATATGAAAAACATGTTTTTCAATGGCAAAAATCAATGAATATTGTAAATGCACAAACAGTAATATCTCCACATTGCACGGTGCAATTCTGAAATTTTTAGCTTTTTCCTGTTAATCCTAGCATGATAAAGAAGATTCAAAGAGAGTGAGATGCCAGCTCCTTTCATTCAGTCAGTAGCTTCAAACATTTCTGGACGTTTTTCAATGGCAAAAATCAATGAATATTGTAAATGCACAAACAGTAATATCTCCACATTGCACGGTGCAATTCTGAAATTTTTAGCTTTTTCCTGTTGATCCTAGCATGATAAAGAAGATTCAAAGAGAGTGAGATGCCAGCTCCTTTCATTCAGTCAGTAGCTTCAAACATTTCTGGTATATGAAAAACATGTTTTTCAATGGCAAAAATCAATGAATATTGTAAATGCACAAACAGTAATATCTCCACATTGCACGGTGCAATTCTGAAATTTTTAGCTTTTTCCTGTTAATCCTAGCATGATAAAGAAGATTCAAAGAGAGTGAGATGCCAGCTCCTTTCATTCAGTCAGTAGCTTCAAACATTTCTGGACGTTTTTCAATGGCAAAAATCAATGAATATTGTAAATGCACAAACAGTAATATCTCCACATTGCACGGTGCAATTCTGAAATTTTTAGCTTTTTCCTGTTAATCCTAGCATGATAAAGAAGATTCAAAGAGAGTGAGATGCCAGCTCCTTTCATTCAGTCAGTAGCTTCAAACATTTCTGGTATATGAAAAACATGTTTTTCAATGGCAAAAATCAATGAATATTGTAAATGCACAAACAGTAATATCTCCACATTGCACGGTGCAATTCTGAAATTTTTAGCTTTTTCCTGTTAATCCTAGCATGATAAAGAAGATTCAAAGAGAGTGAGATGCCAGCTCCTTTCATTCAGTCAGTAGCTTCAAACATTTCTGGACGTTTTTCAATGGCAAAAATCAATGAATATTGTAAATGCACAAACAGTAATATCTCCACATTGCACGGTGCAATTCTGAAATTTTTAGCTTTTTCCTGTTAATCCTAGCATGATAAAGAAGATTCAAAGAGAGTGAGATGCCAGCTCCTTTCATTCAGTCAGTAGCTTCAAACATTTCTGGTATATGAAAAACATGTTTTTCAATGGCAAAAATCAATGAATATTGTAAATGCACAAACAGTAATATCTCCACATTGCACGGTGCAATTCTGAAATTTTTAGCTTTTTCCTGTTAATCCTAGCATGATAAAGAAGATTCAAAGAGAGTGAGATGCCAGCTCCTTTCATTCAGTCAGTAGCTTCAAACATTTCTGGACGTTTTTCAATGGCAAAAATCAATGAATATTGTAAATGCACAAACAGTAATATCTCCACATTGCACGGTGCAATTCTGAAATTTTTAGCTTTTTCCTGTTAATCCTAGCATGATAAAGAAGATTCAAAGAGAGTGAGATGCCAGCTCCTTTCATTCAGTCAGTAGCTTCAAACATTTCTGGTATATGAAAAACATGTTTTTCAATGGCAAAAATCAATGAATATTGTAAATGCACAAACAGTAATATCTCCACATTGCACGGTGCAATTCTGAAATTTTTAGCTTTTTCCTGTTAATCCTAGCATGATAAAGAAGATTCAAAGAGAGTGAGATGCCAGCTCCTTTCATTCAGTCAGTAGCTTCAAACATTTCTGGTATATGAAAAACATGTTTTTCAATGGCAAAAATCAATGAATATTGTAAATGCACAAACAGTAATATCTCCACATTGCACGGTGCAATTCTGAAATTTTTAGCTTTTTCCTGTTAATCCTAGCATGATAAAGAAGATTCAAAGAGAGTGAGATGCCAGCTCCTTTCATTCAGTCAGTAGCTTCAAACATTTCTGGACGTTTTTCAATGGCAAAAATCAATGAATATTGTAAATGCACAAACAGTAATATCTCCACATTGCACGGTGCAATTCTGAAATTTTTAGCTTTTTCCTGTTAATCCTAGCATGATAAAGAAGATTCAAAGAGAGTGAGATGCCAGCTCCTTTCATTCAGTCAGTAGCTTCAAACATTTCTGGTATATGAAAAACATGTTTTTCAATGGCAAAAATCAATGAATATTGTAAATGCACAAACAGTAATATCTCCACATTGCACGGTGCAATTCTGAAATTTTTAGCTTTTTCCTGTTAATCCTAGCATGATAAAGAAGATTCAAAGAGAGTGAGATGCCAGCTCCTTTCATTCAGTCAGTAGCTTCAAACATTTCTGGTATATGAAAAACATGTTTTTCAATGGCAAAAATCAATGAATATTGTAAATGCACAAACAGTAATATCTCCACATTGCACGGTGCAATTCTGAAATTTTTAGCTTTTTCCTGTTAATCCTAGCATGATAAAGAAGATTCAAAGAGAGTGAGATGCCAGCTCCTTTCATTCAGTCAGTAGCTTCAAACATTTCTGGACGTTTTTCAATGGCAAAAATCAATGAATATTGTAAATGCACAAACAGTAATATCTCCACATTGCACGGTGCAATTCTGAAATTTTTAGCTTTTTCCTGTTAATCCTAGCATGATAAAGAAGATTCAAAGAGAGTGAGATGCCAGCTCCTTTCATTCAGTCAGTAGCTTCAAACATTTCTGGTATATGAAAAACATGTTTTTCAATGGCAAAAATCAATGAATATTGTAAATGCACAAACAGTAATATCTCCACATTGCACGGTGCAATTCTGAAATTTTTAGCTTTTTCCTGTTAATCCTAGCATGATAAAGAAGATTCAAAGAGAGTGAGATGCCAGCTCCTTTCATTCAGTCAGTAGCTTCAAACATTTCTGGTATATGAAAAACATGTTTTTCAATGGCAAAAATCAATGAATATTGTAAATGCACAAACAGTAATATCTCCACATTGCACGGTGCAATTCTGAAATTTTTAGCTTTTTCCTGTTAATCCTAGCATGATAAAGAAGATTCAAAGAGAGTGAGATGCCAGCTCCTTTCATTCAGTCAGTAGCTTCAAACATTTCTGGACGTTTTTCAATGGCAAAAATCAATGAATATTGTAAATGCACAAACAGTAATATCTCCACATTGCACGGTGCAATTCTGAAATTTTTAGCTTTTTCCTGCTAATCCTAGCATGATAAAGAAGATTCAAAGAGAGTGAGATGCCAGCTCCTTTCATTCAGTCAGTAGCTTCAAACATTTCTGGTATATGAAAAACATGTTTTTCAATGGCAAAAATCAATGAATATTGTAAATGCACAAACAGTAATATCTCCACATTGCACGGTGCAATTCTGAAATTTTTAGCTTTTTCCTGTTAATCCTAGCATGATAAAGAAGATTCAAAGAGAGTGAGATGCCAGCTCCTTTCATTCAGTCAGTAGCTTCAAACATTTCTGGACGTTTTTCAATGGCAAAAATCAATGAATATTGTAAATGCACAAACAGTAATATCTCCACATTGCACGGTGCAATTCTGAAATTTTTAGCTTTTTCCTGTTAATCCTAGCATGATAAAGAAGATTCAAAGAGAGTGAGATGCCAGCTCCTTTCATTCAGTCAGTAGCTTCAAACATTTCTGGTATATGAAAAACATGTTTTTCAATGGCAAAAATCAATGAATATTGTAAATGCACAAACAGTAATATCTCCACATTGCACGGTGCAATTCTGAAATTTTTAGCTTTTTCCTGTTAATCCTAGCATGATAAAGAAGATTCAAAGAGAGTGAGATGCCAGCTCCTTTCATTCAGTCAGTAGCTTCAAACATTTCTGGACGTTTTTCAATGGCAAAAATCAATGAATATTGTAAATGCACAAACAGTAATATCTCCACATTGCACGGTGCAATTCTGAAATTTTTTGCTTTTTCCTGCTAATCCTAGCATGATAAAGAAGATTCAAAGAGAGTGAGATGCCAGCTCCTTTCATTCAGTCAGTAGCTTCAAACATTTCTGGTATATGAAAAACATGTTTTTCAATGGCAAAAATCAATGAATATTGTAAATGCACAAACAGTAATATCTCCACATTGCACGGTGCAATTCTGAAATTTTTAGCTTTTTCCTGTTAATCCTAGCATGATAAAGAAGATTCAAAGAGAGTGAGATGCCAGCTCCTTTCATTCAGTCAGTAGCTTCAAACATTTCTGGACGTTTTTCAATGGCAAAAATCAATGAATATTGTAAATGCACAAACAGTAATATCTCCACATTGCACGGTGCAATTCTGAAATTTTTTGCTTTTTCCTGCTAATCCTAGCATGATAAAGAAGATTCAAAGAGAGTGAGATGCCAGCTCCTTTCATTCAGTCAGTAGCTTCAAACATTTCTGGTATATGAAAAACATGTTTTTCAATGGCAAAAATCAATGAATATTGTAAATGCACAAACAGTAATATCTCCACATTGCACGGTGCAATTCTGAAATTTTTAGCTTTTTCCTGTTAATCCTAGCATGATAAAGAAGATTCAAGAGAGTGAGATGCCAGCTCCTTTCATTCAGTCAGTAGCTTCAAACATTTCTGGACGTTTTTCAATGGCAAAAATCAATGAATATTGTAAATGCACAAACAGTAATATCTCCACATTGCACGGTGCAATTCTGAAATTTTTAGCTTTTTCCTGCTAATCCTAGCATGATAAAGAAGATTCAAAGAGAGTGAGATGCCAGCTCCTTTCATTCAGTCAGTAGCTTCAAACATTTCTGGACGTTTTTCAATGGCAAAAATCAATGAATATTGTAAATGCACAAACAGTAATATCTCCACATTGCACGGTGCAATTCTGAAATTTTTAGCTTTTTCCTGTTAATCCTAGCATGATAAAGAAGATTCAAAGAGAGTGAGATGCCAGCTCCTTTCATTCAGTCAGTAGCTTCAAACATTTCTGGTATATGAAAAACATGTTTTTCAATGGCAAAAATCAATGAATATTGTAAATGCACAAACAGTAATATCTCCACATTGCACGGTGCAATTCTGAAATTTTTAGCTTTTTCCTGTTAATCCTAGCATGATAAAGAAGATTCAAAGAGAGTGAGATGCCAGCTCCTTTCATTCAGTCAGTAGCTTCAAACATTTCTGGACGTTTTTCAATGGCAAAAATCAATGAATATTGTAAATGCACAAACAGTAATATCTCCACATTGCACGGTGCAATTCTGAAATTTTTTGCTTTTTCCTGCTAATCCTAGCATGATAAAGAAGATTCAAAGAGAGTGAGATGCCAGCTCCTTTCATTCAGTCAGTAGCTTCAAACATTTCTGGTATATGAAAAACATGTTTTTCAATGGCAAAAATCAATGAATATTGTAAATGCACAAACAGTAATATCTCCACATTGCACGGTGCAATTCTGAAATTTTTAGCTTTTTCCTGTTAATCCTAGCATGATAAAGAATATTCAAAGAGAGTGAGATGCCAGCTCCTTTCATTCAGTCAGTAGCTTCAAACATTTCTGGACGTTTTTCAATGGCAAAAATCAATGAATATTGTAAATGCACAAACAGTAATATCTCCACATTGCACGGTGCAATTCTGAAATTTTTTGCTTTTTCCTGCTAATCCTAGCATGATAAAGAAGATTCAAAGAGAGTGAGATGCCAGCTCCTTTCATTCAGTCAGTAGCTTCAAACATTTCTGGTATATGAAAAACATGTTTTTCAATGGCAAAAATCAATGAATATTGTAAATGCACAAACAGTAATATCTCCACATTGCACGGTGCAATTCTGAAATTTTTAGCTTTTTCCTGTTAATCCTAGCATGATAAAGAAGATTCAAAGAGAGTGAGATGCCAGCTCCTTTCATTCAGTCAGTAGCTTCAAACATTTCTGGACGTTTTTCAATGGCAAAAATCAATGAATATTGTAAATGCACAAACAGTAATATCTCCACATTGCACGGTGCAATTCTGAAATTTTTAGCTTTTTCCTGTTGATCCTAGCATGATAAAGAAGATTCAAAGAGAGTGAGATGCCAGCTCCTTTCATTCAGTCAGTAGCTTCAAACATTTCTGGTATATGAAAAACATGTTTTTCAATGGCAAAAATCAATGAATATTGTAAATGCACAAACAGTAATATCTCCACATTGCACGGTGCAATTCTGAAATTTTTAGCTTTTTCCTGTTAATCCTAGCATGATAAAGAAGATTCAAAGAGAGTGAGATGCCAGCTCCTTTCATTCAGTCAGTAGCTTCAAACATTTCTGGACGTTTTTCAATGGCAAAAATCAATGAATATTGTAAATGCACAAACAGTAATATCTCCACATTGCACGGTGCAATTCTGAAATTTTTAGCTTTTTCCTGTTAATCCTAGCATGATAAAGAAGATTCAAAGAGAGTGAGATGCCAGCTCCTTTCATTCAGTCAGTAGCTTCAAACATTTCTGGTATATGAAAAACATGTTTTTCAATGGCAAAAATCAATGAATATTGTAAATGCACAAACAGTAATATCTCCACATTGCACGGTGCAATTCTGAAATTTTTAGCTTTTTCCTGTTAATCCTAGCATGATAAAGAAGATTCAAAGAGAGTGAGATGCCAGCTCCTTTCATTCAGTCAGTAGCTTCAAACATTTCTGGACGTTTTTCAATGGCAAAAATCAATGAATATTGTAAATGCACAAACAGTAATATCTCCACATTGCACGGTGCAATTCTGAAATTTTTAGCTTTTTCCTGTTAATCCTAGCATGATAAAGAAGATTCAAAGAGAGTGAGATGCCAGCTCCTTTCATTCAGTCAGTAGCTTCAAACATTTCTGGTATATGAAAAACATGTTTTTCAATGGCAAAAATCAATGAATATTGTAAATGCACAAACAGTAATATCTCCACATTGCACGGTGCAATTCTGAAATTTTTAGCTTTTTCCTGTTAATCCTAGCATGATAAAGAAGATTCAAAGAGAGTGAGATGCCAGCTCCTTTCATTCAGTCAGTAGCTTCAAACATTTCTGGACGTTTTTCAATGGCAAAAATCAATGAATATTGTAAATGCACAAACAGTAATATCTCCACATTGCACGGTGCAATTCTGAAATTTTTAGCTTTTTCCTGTTAATCCTAGCATGATAAAGAAGATTCAAAGAGAGTGAGATGCCAGCTCCTTTCATTCAGTCAGTAGCTTCAAACATTTCTGGTATATGAAAAACATGTTTTTCAATGGCAAAAATCAATGAATATTGTAAATGCACAAACAGTAATATCTCCACATTGCACGGTGCAATTCTGAAATTTTTAGCTTTTTCCTGTTAATCCTAGCATGATAAAGAAGATTCAAAGAGAGTGAGATGCCAGCTCCTTTCATTCAGTCAGTAGCTTCAAACATTTCTGGACGTTTTTCAATGGCAAAAATCAATGAATATTGTAAATGCACAAACAGTAATATCTCCACATTGCACGGTGCAATTCTGAAATTTTTAGCTTTTTCCTGTTAATCCTAGCATGATAAAGAAGATTCAAAGAGAGTGAGATGCCAGCTCCTTTCATTCAGTCAGTAGCTTCAAACATTTCTGGTATATGAAAAACATGTTTTTCAATGGCAAAAATCAATGAATATTGTAAATGCACAAACAGTAATATCTCCACATTGCACGGTGCAATTCTGAAATTTTTAGCTTTTTCCTGTTAATCCTAGCATGATAAAGAAGATTCAAAGAGAGTGAGATGCCAGCTCCTTTCATTCAGTCAGTAGCTTCAAACATTTCTGGTATATGAAAAACATGTTTTTCAATGGCAAAAATCAATGAATATTGTAAATGCACAAACAGTAATATCTCCACATTGCACGGTGCAATTCTGAAATTTTTAGCTTTTTCCTGTTAATCCTAGCATGATAAAGAAGATTCAAAGAGAGTGAGATGCCAGCTCCTTTCATTCAGTCAGTAGCTTCAAACATTTCTGGTATATGAAAAACATGTTTTTCAATGGCAAAAATCAATGAATATTGTAAATGCACAAACAGTAATATCTCCACATTGCACGGTGCAATTCTGAAATTTTTAGCTTTTTCCTGTTAATCCTAGCATGATAAAGAAGATTCAAAGAGAGTGAGATGCCAGCTCCTTTCATTCAGTCAGTAGCTTCAAACATTTCTGGTATATGAAAAACATGTTTTTCAATGGCAAAAATCAATGAATATTGTAAATGCACAAACAGTAATATCTCCACATTGCACGGTGCAATTCTGAAATTTTTAGCTTTTTCCTGTTAATCCTAGCATGATAAAGAAGATTCAAAGAGAGTGAGATGCCAGCTCCTTTCATTCAGTCAGTAGCTTCAAACATTTCTGGACGTTTTTCAATGGCAAAAATCAATGAATATTGTAAATGCACAAACAGTAATATCTCCACATTGCACGGTGCAATTCTGAAATTTTTAGCTTTTTCCTGTTAATCCTAGCATGATAAAGAAGATTCAAAGAGAGTGAGATGCCAGCTCCTTTCATTCAGTCAGTAGCTTCAAACATTTCTGGTATATGAAAAACATGTTTTTCAATGGCAAAAATCAATGAATATTGTAAATGCACAAACAGTAATATCTCCACATTGCACGGTGCAATTCTGAAATTTTTAGCTTTTTCCTGTTAATCCTAGCATGATAAAGAAGATTCAAAGAGAGTGAGATGCCAGCTCCTTTCATTCAGTCAGTAGCTTCAAACATTTCTGGACGTTTTTCAATGGCAAAAATCAATGAATATTGTAAATGCACAAACAGTAATATCTCCACATTGCACGGTGCAATTCTGAAATTTTTAGCTTTTTCCTGTTAATCCTAGCATGATAAAGAAGATTCAATGAGAGTGAGATGCCAGCTCCTTTCATTCAGTCAGTAGCTTCAAACATTTCTGGTATATGAAAAACATGTTTTTCAATGGCAAAAATCAATGAATATTGTAAATGCACAAACAGTAATATCTCCACATTGCACGGTGCAATTCTGAAATTTTTAGCTTTTTCCTGTTAATCCTAGCATGATAAAGAAGATTCAAAGAGAGTGAGATGCCAGCTCCTTTCATTCAGTCAGTAGCTTCAAACATTTCTGGTATATGAAAAACATGTTTTTCAATGGCAAAAATCAATGAATATTGTAAATGCACAAACAGTAATATCTCCACATTGCACGGTGCAATTCTGAAATTTTTAGCTTTTTCCTGTTAATCCTAGCATGATAAAGAAGATTCAAAGAGAGTGAGATGCCAGCTCCTTTCATTCAGTCAGTAGCTTCAAACATTTCTGGACGTTTTTCAATGGCAAAAATCAATGAATATTGTAAATGCACAAACAGTAATATCTCCACATTGCACGGTGCAATTCTGAAATTTTTTGCTTTTTCCTGCTAATCCTAGCATGATAAAGAAGATTCAAAGAGAGTGAGATGCCAGCTCCTTTCATTCAGTCAGTAGCTTCAAACATTTCTGGTATATGAAAAACATGTTTTTCAATGGCAAAAATCAATGAATATTGTAAATGCACAAACAGTAATATCTCCACATTGCACGGTGCAATTCTGAAATTTTTAGCTTTTTCCTGTTAATCCTAGCATGATAAAGAAGATTCAAAGAGAGTGAGATGCCAGCTCCTTTCATTCAGTCAGTAGCTTCAAACATTTCTGGACGTTTTTCAATGGCAAAAATCAATGAATATTGTAAATGCACAAACAGTAATATCTCCACATTGCACGGTGCAATTCTGAAATTTTTTGCTTTTTCCTGCTAATCCTAGCATGATAAAGAAGATTCAAAGAGAGTGAGATGCCAGCTCCTTTCATTCAGTCAGTAGCTTCAAACATTTCTGGTATATGAAAAACATGTTTTTCAATGGCAAAAATCAATGAATATTGTAAATGCACAAACAGTAATATCTCCACATTGCACGGTGCAATTCTGAAATTTTTAGCTTTTTCCTGTTAATCCTAGCATGATAAAGAAGATTCAAAGAGAGTGAGATGCCAGCTCCTTTCATTCAGTCAGTAGCTTCAAACATTTCTGGACGTTTTTCAATGGCAAAAATCAATGAATATTGTAAATGCACAAACAGTAATATCTCCACATTGCACGGTGCAATTCTGAAATTTTTAGCTTTTTCCTGCTAATCCTAGCATGATAAAGAAGATTCAAAGAGAGTGAGATGCCAGCTCCTTTCATTCAGTCAGTAGCTTCAAACATTTCTGGACGTTTTTCAATGGCAAAAATCAATGAATATTGTAAATGCACAAACAGTAATATCTCCACATTGCACGGTGCAATTCTGAAATTTTTAGCTTTTTCCTGTTAATCCTAGCATGATAAAGAAGATTCAAAGAGAGTGAGATGCCAGCTCCTTTCATTCAGTCAGTAGCTTCAAACATTTCTGGTATATGAAAAACATGTTTTTCAATGGCAAAAATCAATGAATATTGTAAATGCACAAACAGTAATATCTCCACATTGCACGGTGCAATTCTGAAATTTTTAGCTTTTTCCTGTTAATCCTAGCATGATAAAGAAGATTCAAAGAGAGTGAGATGCCAGCTCCTTTCATTCAGTCAGTAGCTTCAAACATTTCTGGACGTTTTTCAATGGCAAAAATCAATGAATATTGTAAATGCACAAACAGTAATATCTCCACATTGCACGGTGCAATTCTGAAATTTTTTGCTTTTTCCTGCTAATCCTAGCATGATAAAGAAGATTCAAAGAGAGTGAGATGCCAGCTCCTTTCATTCAGTCAGTAGCTTCAAACATTTCTGGTATATGAAAAACATGTTTTTCAATGGCAAAAATCAATGAATATTGTAAATGCACAAACAGTAATATCTCCACATTGCACGGTGCAATTCTGAAATTTTTAGCTTTTTCCTGTTAATCCTAGCATGATAAAGAAGATTCAAAGAGAGTGAGATGCCAGCTCCTTTCATTCAGTCAGTAGCTTCAAACATTTCTGGACGTTTTTCAATGGCAAAAATCAATGAATATTGTAAATGCACAAACAGTAATATCTCCACATTGCACGGTGCAATTCTGAAATTTTTTGCTTTTTCCTGCTAATCCTAGCATGATAAAGAAGATTCAAAGAGAGTGAGATGCCAGCTCCTTTCATTCAGTCAGTAGCTTCAAACATTTCTGGTATATGAAAAACATGTTTTTCAATGGCAAAAATCAATGAATATTGTAAATGCACAAACAGTAATATCTCCACATTGCACGGTGCAATTCTGAAATTTTTAGCTTTTTCCTGTTAATCCTAGCATGATAAAGAAGATTCAAAGAGAGTGAGATGCCAGCTCCTTTCATTCAGTCAGTAGCTTCAAACATTTCTGGACGTTTTTCAATGGCAAAAATCAATGAATATTGTAAATGCACAAACAGTAATATCTCCACATTGCACGGTGCAATTCTGAAATTTTTAGCTTTTTCCTGTTAATCCTAGCATGATAAAGAAGATTCAAAGAGAGTGAGATGCCAGCTCCTTTCATTCAGTCAGTAGCTTCAAACATTTCTGGTATATGAAAAACATGTTTTTCAATGGCAAAAATCAATGAATATTGTAAATGCACAAACAGTAATATCTCCACATTGCACGGTGCAATTCTGAAATTTTTAGCTTTTTCCTGTTAATCCTAGCATGATAAAGAAGATTCAAAGAGAGTGAGATGCCAGCTCCTTTCATTCAGTCAGTAGCTTCAAACATTTCTGGACGTTTTTCAATGGCAAAAATCAATGAATATTGTAAATGCACAAACAGTAATATCTCCACATTGCACGGTGCAATTCTGAAATTTTTAGCTTTTTCCTGTTAATCCTAGCATGATAAAGAAGATTCAAAGAGAGTGAGATGGGGGCGTGGTTTAGGCACAGACCAGGATGGCAGCATAGGTCTGAGCTCCATGAGGGCTAAAACTACAAAGCGACGATAAAAGCAACTTAAGAAGATTTTTTCACTCAAATTTTGCATGGATAAACTTCCTAAAGCCTAAGGATCATCTGGATACTAAAAAGACTATCCCTGACCCGTTATTCCGAGAGATATTTCATTTGGAAGCAGTGAGGTGCGTCCTTGATTTCATTCCAGTCGTGGGTATTGTGACATAGACCTGCAGGCTTGCAGGTCTGTGTGTCTCTGCAAGGGGACCCTCACTACTCCCTTCCTCTGGATCTAGGAATACCACTTATCAGCTGTTATTGGACAATTTGAAGAGGATTCATACTTTGAGGACGGTGGCACGGAGCCCTTAAAACCTGCTCTGCCGTTGTGGGGTGCCGGTGGCTGCGGGACAAGCCGGTTCTATACCTCAGCTTCTGCAGCCTGTGTTGGAAGGAAACAAGGTCTGAGCCCTAACTTGACCCACGGGACACTGTATCCCTGAAAACAGCCCCACTGAACCGGACCGCCAGCCTGCAAATGGTCCCTGCTTACTAGTCACCCCACTACTAGCTGCGACCGATGTCAGGACTCCTGAACTGAAACCACCGGCCGGCGGTGTGCAGGAAGAGATTGCGGACCTCAGAGCCTTTGAAGTAGCGGCTCTGCTCCCTTGGACTAAGCCTTCTTGCTTCCACGGGACCCCGGGGACAAGACTTCCGACACCAGCTGAAGACCGGGACCTTATGCCTGAGCGTCGCGGAGATCGGGAGATGGAGCAGGACTGCGCACATCAAGTTAAGGTCAGATAAGCCCAGGCTGACGCCAGGGCTCTTACCGGGTCTCTGAGGGTCCGCTGCCCGCGATCCCGGGGCTGCTCTGGTGGCAGCGGTGTCCCCTTCTGTTGCTGGGAAGCTGCTGTGCCTTCCTCCCCCCCTCAGCTGACTGCCACTGCTGGTAGCTGCGACCCGGCTCTCTCCTCTCCTGTGTGGCTGTTCCCTGTATGACGGGGCTGTTCCCGAGGTGGCGGTGCCCCCTCCTCTGTCCCGGAACTGTCAGCTCCGCTCTTCTTACTATGGCCGGGCACCGCTGATAACTACGGCCAGCCTCCTGTGACCCCAGGGCTGATACAGTAGAGGTGGCATCTCTTACTTGCTGCTGGGAGGCCGCTGTGCCCCTACCTACCCCCAACTGACTGGCACCGCCGGTGTCCGCGGCCGGTCTCTCCTTCTCTCCCTCCCTTTGAGTCCTGCTCACCGCGATCCCGGGGCTGTTCTGGCGGTGAGGTGTCTGCCCCTGTGCTGGGAGCCCGCTCTGCTCCGTGTCCTCCGGCTGACAGGCAACGCCGGTATTCACGGCTCGCTTACCACTCTGCTGCCAAGCTGGGACAGATGATCCCGGAGCTGTTCCCTTGATGGTGGTGCACCCCTCCTCTGACTTTGGAACTGTTTGAATCTCCCGGCTCCCAGCTGACAGACGCCGCCGGCTTCCACAGTCTGCTCCCTTCTTTTGCCCGCTGCGCCGTTCTGTCACCTGTGTGCCCCTAGTGTCGGGTCCCCATTGATTAACATTGACTGCCTGTCCCCTCATATTACAGCGCTGCAGTGATCCCACCTGCCACCGGCATTTATCTCCAGCTGGTACATTTGAATCTCCCGCCCCCCTGCTGCAGTGCCGCTCTGTTCCACTGTCCAAGGTGCTGATTTTATATCAGCACATATAAAGCGGTCTAACAGCTAATAGACAGTGTGACAGCAACTTGAACACTGAATTTGACCCTGAGGGGGAGGGAAGGGTTAAGTGGAACTACTACTGCCCTCATACATATATACTGTGACCACGCTACCTGATATATATATTACAGTTGGTGCTCATGGAATTCTACAGAACTGCTGATCTCTATAATAATTAGTTTTCTGTTGACAACTATATGTGCCTTTATTTTTATCCCTCAGGTCAATTTTCATTATTTCTTTTGATACTTTTGACTGTGATTTGCATTTAAAGGATTGCATTCTAGGGGGTAAATAGCTCCGCAGTTTTTAAGAGTACTGTTTGCCTCTTGTCGGAATAATATTTGTTTATGCAAATTTCTTCTAGTCATTGTTCCTAGTTATTTTGCAACTCTAAAGTCTTTTGTCCACTCTTCAGGTCAATTATTTCTAGTGCCATTTTAATATTTTTCTAGATATATATACTTATAGGTCTGATATTTTATAATGGCGGCTAATAAAAAAATACCCAAAAGTCATTGGAAGCTCCCCTTAAATCTAGTGCGGTAAAAGCGAAGTCCTCTAAACGCTTTTCATTTTCAAACCCATCAGAAGATGCTGTCAATACTATTAGTCCTCTTAAGTCCAGATCTCCTCATAGAAATCTGGAAGACAGACAGAGTTCTAAAGTAAGCTCTCCCACCAAGGAATCTTCTAAAACTATATTATCTCCAAAACCACAGAGAATTCCTGATGCTAAACCTGCCCCTTCTACCGTAGTTAAGGAAAAAAAAGTGGAAGAGATGGATATTTCCATCTCATCAAAGAGAAGGGACCCAGGAGAATGGAGCAACAAATATTCTTCACTGGCCTCGAGCTCGGATGAAGAATCCTCGGACACATCTCCCAATCCCAGTCCAGATAAGAGACGTGCTAAAAGGGACTTTTCCCCTTCGTCCTCAGATCCTACTCCTAGTGTCCCGGTCAAAATGACCATTTCTCAAGATTTGGGAAATACCGACCTTGGTTTATATCTGGACAATCTTTTAAAGACGATTGACAGAAATATGAA
This sequence comes from Phyllobates terribilis, assembly GCF_046119375.1. NCBI lineage: Eukaryota > Metazoa > Chordata > Amphibia > Anura > Dendrobatidae > Phyllobates > Phyllobates terribilis. The sequence continues at coordinate 15,460 of NW_027370921.1, read as the reverse complement.
ACTGGGCTTCGAGAAACAGGTAGACACCATGAAATCTACTTTGGAAGCTTTTGGAGTTAAATTAGAGCAAAACACTAAAAGACTTGAAACGGTGGAGAGTAAGATAGAATCTGTCTCTTCTGATAATCTAGAAATTAAATCAGAACTTAAAAGACTCAGATTAAAAGTTGCGGATTTGGAGGATAGGAGTAGGAGAAATAATTTGAAAATTAGAGGCATATCTGAGGATGTTTCTCCCTCAGATGTCTTGGCTTTTGTCAAAGACTTATTTCACAAGACAATCCCATCCCTCTCTGAGCAGGATCTTATCATCGATAGGGCCCATCGCCTATTTCGTCCGACCTCCATCTCCTCGGATCTTCCTAGGGATGTAATAGTTAGGTTACATTTTTTCTCGACTAAAGAGAGAATCTTGAATTATATCAGGGAAAATAGGACTTTTCCAGAGCCTTTCTCGCACCTAAAAATCTTCTCCGATTTTTCCAAAGAAACCATGGATGCAAGAAGGTCATACAAATTGACCACAGATAGACTGAGGGATATGAATATCCCATATAGGTGGGGCTTTCCAGTAAAGTTGCTGATTTTCTTTAACCGGAAAACATTCACTCTTACAGATCCTGATGAAGGCCCTAAATTTTTTGATTTTATAAAAGACATTCCCTACAAAGTTACAAAGGCACCCCACCGCTGAAATGATAAACACTACTCCCTCGGGAGCCCTCTTTAAAAATAATCTCATTTTATCACCTCACCTAACATGCTATAATAAATTTATCATTCTTCTTTATATTTGGCCTTCATGGTTTGTCCACATTATTTTCCCCCCAATCTGAGGGAGAACCTTTTCGGTGAAGGTTCCCTCAGGAGATTTTTTGATTCGTTTTTTTTTTTTTTTTTTTCCTTTTTCTTGGAATATTTGGTTATTGTTATTACTATCTTTGAATTAATATTAGAGATATTGTATTCCAGCTTTGATTGTCGGTTGATTTTTTTTTTTTTTTGGGAATTTGTTGGACCAACTGACCCCTCTCCTTTTGACTTACTTTAATTATTAATTTACCTATGCCTATCAAGATCATCACCTACAATGTAAGAGGCCTAAACAGTCCCAATAAGAGATTCTCCCTTTGGAAGGAATTGGGTCATCTTGGTGCTGATGTTGCGTGTCTTCAGGAGACAAGGTTTGCCGAGGGAAAACACCCTACCTTCACCCACAAACGCTACCCTCATATATTTGAATCCACTAGCGACCGGAAAAAAGCCGGTGTAGCTACAGTGATCAGAGATTCTGTCCCATTTGAGTTTTTAGATCAGCATAAAGATGTCAATGGAAGGTTCCATATATTGCTCTGTAAACTGAATAATCATGAGTGCACTGTTGTTAACCTATACGCCCCAAATAAAAAGCAAATACCCTTTTTGAATAAGGTTTTTAGAAAGGTTGAAGAGGTTAGGAGAGGCGAATTGATTCTTTTGGGAGACTTCAACATGGTCCCGGACGGGCATATGGACTCTTCCTCCCCCAGCCGTCATTTATACCCGACGCTAAATAATTGGCTTTATAAAAATGAATTATTTGATACATTTAGATGTCTGCAAACTACCTCCAAAGAATTCTCCCATTTTTCGGATGCGCACCAAACGGCCTCTAGAATTGACTTAATAATAACTGACGTTTTTTCTTTACCCAAATTCTCTAACGTATCTATTGGCCTTAGGTCTCTATCAGATCATGCCCCTACGTCATGTGAAATTCATATTGGTCCTCTTATTAAAAATGGATTTCTTTGGAAATGTAGATCTTCACTTATTCATAACCCCAAAAACAAAAAAATTATTGAAAAAGCTATTTCTGATTATTTTAGGGAGAACGATACCCCAGATTTATCTAATCCCTTCTCCAGTTGGTGCGCTCACAAGGCCGTCCTTCGTGGTGTACTAATGCAGATATCCTCATCTGAAAAAAAAGAAAAAAGATCAAAAATTAATTCTCTTCAAAAACTGATTAGGGAAAAAGAATTAGAGCAAATTAATCTTCCTTCCCCTTCCCCAATAATTCAAAAAGAACTCTCAAATTTAAGGGTAGAGCTAAAATCAGAAATTTTTTCCTCCTATGATGCAATTATTCGGAAATCAAAATTTAATTACTATGCGGCTCTAAATAAACCTACCCGCTTTATGGCCCGCCTAGTCAAATGTAAAAGAGCAATTAATAGAATAGATAAAATAAAAAACAATAGTGGAATAACGTTTTGCCACCCTAAAGATATAGTGAACCAGTTTGCAAATTTTTACAAAAAACTCTACAACATCAAAACTGATCCTCTAATTTCCCATCCTCACCCAGATGCAATCAACAAATTTTTATCCTCCATTAACCTACCGAAATTGAGCCCTCTGGATCACGAGTCATTGAATAAGCCTTTTTCTAACCTTGAAATTAGTAACACAATAAAGCAACTTAAAGATTTCAAGGCTCCGGGTCCAGATGGGTTCATCAATGAGTATTATAAAACTTTTTGTGACCTACTTTCTTCCCCTCTCACGAAAATTTTCAATCATGCTTCCTCAATAAGCTCCTTCCCCTCAGAAATGCTGGAAGCCACCATTACCCTAATACCCAAGTCTAAGGATGAGAGAGATAATGTTAAAAATTATAGGCCCATTTCGCTAATTAACACTGATATTAAGATATATTCGAAAATTCTGGCCAATCGTTTATCGACTATTCTCCCATCTCTCATCAACGACGATCAGATTGGCTTCGTTGGTGGGAGGCAAGCAACTGATGGCTCTAGAAGACTTCTGAATATTATTAAGGTGATAAATACGGCGAAACTCCCAACTTCATTGCTTGCTTTAGACGCTGAAAAAGCTTTCGACAGGTTAAATTGGCTATACCTTAAACTCACCCTTATTAAATTCGGTTTTGATAACAAATTTCTCTCTTCAATTATGGCCCTCTATTCTAATCCCCAAGCAAAAATTTATGTTAACAATTATCTCTCAAATCCAATCCCTATCACAAATGGTACTAGACAGGGTTGCCCACTTTCCCCCCTTCTCTTTGTCCTGGCTATGGAGCCTTTGGCACAGAGGATTAGAGAAAACACTGACATTAAGGGGATTTCTACCCCATCTCGAGAATTTAAAATTGGCCTCTTTGCAGATGATGTTATGCTTTCCTTGCTGGACCCAGTAAATTCGGTTGCGGAAGTTTCGAAGGTTCTAGAACTATTCTCTCAGATTTCTTATTTTAAGATCAATAATGAGAAGTCTAAACTTTTAAACATTAATCTGGACCGTCAGACGAGAGAGGTTTTACACTCCAGATTTTCCTTCGGTTTGGCTAAACGCAATCTGACTTATTTGGGGATCAGTATTGGTAAAACTATTAACTCAACAATTTCTGACAACCTGGCTCTGATTGAGGATATCGTCCGTGGAGATTTGATGGAATTTTTGAAAAGAGATTTGTCATGGTGGGGTAGAGTTCTCTCTATTAAGATGTTTGTTCTACCCAAAATCTTGTATTTTTTCCGCAACTTACCTTTAACTATTTCTCACATCTTTATTCAAAAAATTCAAAATCAGATTAATTCCTATGTCTGGGATAATAAACGTGCGAGGATATCTGCAGATATATTGTACAAGAATAAGTGCAACGGAGGTCTGAGCCACCCTAATATTTCCGCTTACTATTTGGCAAACCTCATCAAACAGAGCAGTAATTGGTTTAATTCTGACAGTCCCCCAGCTTGGATGACTCTGGAGACCTTCTTAAATAATGGTTCTTCTCCCCGTGAATTGTTACTTAGGCATCTTTTTAAACAGTGCACTCATGATTCTTCCCATCCTATTTTCCAGGCGATTATTGACGCCTGGAAAAAAATCGCCAAAAGAAAGAGAAAGAGTCCCCTAAGAGATTCTGATAGGGATAAATTTTCTTTTGTCAAAAATTTTCCAATTGGTTTTGTTGCTGATCTGTATAACTCTTCCATTCCAGATCAGTGGGACAATAAAGGATTAAGGAAAATTGGAGACTTCTATGAAGCTTCTGCCTTTATTCCTTTCCAAACTCTTAAAAAAAGATTCAACTTACCTTCCTCTGATTTCTTTTTATACTCTCATTTAAAGAGCATTATTCTGGAATTCATTTCTGGTAAACTTATTGTTTCTGAAACCTCGGTGAACCTGTTAAGCAACCCATCTCACAAAATTTTTTGGAGCCTGAGACACATATATAACAGCTTCAATAATGATCTTTCCTTCCAAAAACACCTCTACATGATACGCTGGGAAAAAGATCTAAAACTCAATTTCCAATCCGATCAATGGGAGAGTGCTGTTCTTTTTTCTCAGGCCTCTAATATATCTATGCCCTTACAAGAGGCTTACTTCAAAATTCTAACCAGATGGTATTACACTCCAATCAGGCTACACCATATAAAGCCCAGCAACTCTCCCCTTTGTTGGAGGGAGTGCGGCCTTAGGGGAGATCTTTTACATCTCTTTTGGAGCTGCCCTAAAATCCGGAATCTATGGGCTCAGATCTCTTCTTTGGTAGATGACCTTTTAGGCAGACCTGTAGTATTGACCCCTCAAATGGCTTTACTATCCTTAGATCTTGAACCATATAAGTCGTTTGAAAGATCTTTGGTGATTCACTTATTTTCAGTGTGTAAGAACGCATTGGCTTTTTATTGGAGAAAGTCACATGTCCCCACTTTGGAGGACTTAGTTGATAAGATGAATCTCCATAGAATATTTGAACTCAGATTTGCCCTTATCAACAATAATTTACTTAAATTTTCTAGGAAGTGGGATATTTGGCTCACTAAATTCCCTCAATCCTCTCATAACGCTGGAACATCTTAATGTGTGTCGTGTTTAGCTCATTAATATGTTTAATTTTTGTTAATGATAGTAATGTGTGTTTAAAGTGTTCAAATTTCTGTATTATCGTATATACTATTTGACGAACAAATTTCTCCCATCTTTCCTGATTATCCATTCCCGTTTGTTCCCTTTCCCTTTCCCTTCCCTCAGAATTTTTCCCTTATTATGAATATTCTTTTGTCACTACTTTTATGCTACGTGTGTTATTCCCCTGTTAAATTGTTTATTAAAAATAAAAAAATATGGTAAAACAAAGAGAGTGAGATGCCAGCTCCTTTCATTCAGTCAGTAGCTTCAAACATTTCTGGTATATGAAAAACATGTTTTTCAATGGCAAAAATCAATGAATATTGTAAATGCACAAACAGTAATATCTCCACATTGCACGGTGCAATTCTGAAATTTTTAGCTTTTTCCTGTTAATCCTAGCATGATAAAGAAGATTCAAAGAGAGTGAGATGCCAGCTCCTTTCATTCAGTCAGTAGCTTCAAACATTTCTGGTATATGAAAAACATGTTTTTCAATGGCAAAAATCAATGAATATTGTAAATGCACAAACAGTAATATCTCCACATTGCACGGTGCAATTCTGAAATTTTTAGCTTTTTCCTGTTAATCCTAGCATGATAAAGAAGATTCAAAGAGAGTGAGATGCCAGCTCCTTTCATTCAGTCAGTAGCTTCAAACATTTCTGGTATATGAAAAACATGTTTTTCAATGGCAAAAATCAATGAATATTGTAAATGCACAAACAGTAATATCTCCACATTGCACGGTGCAATTCTGAAATTTTTAGCTTTTTCCTGTTAATCCTAGCATGATAAAGAAGATTCAAAGAGAGTGAGATGCCAGCTCCTTTCATTCAGTCAGTAGCTTCAAACATTTCTGGACGTTTTTCAATGGCAAAAATCAATGAATATTGTAAATGCACAAACAGTAATATCTCCACATTGCACGGTGCAATTCTGAAATTTTTAGCTTTTTCCTGTTAATCCTAGCATGATAAAGAAGATTCAAAGAGAGTGAGATGCCAGCTCCTTTCATTCAGTCAGTAGCTTCAAACATTTCTGGACGTTTTTCAATGGCAAAAATCAATGAATATTGTAAATGCACAAACAGTAATATCTCCACATTGCACGGTGCAATTCTGAAATTTTTAGCTTTTTCCTGTTAATCCTAGCATGATAAAGAAGATTCAAAGAGAGTGAGATGCCAGCTCCTTTCATTCAGTCAGTAGCTTCAAACATTTCTGGTATATGAAAAACATGTTTTTCAATGGCAAAAATCAATGAATATTGTAAATGCACAAACAGTAATATCTCCACATTGCACGGTGCAATTCTGAAATTTTTAGCTTTTTCCTGCTAATCCTAGCATGATAAAGAAGATTCAAAGAGAGTGAGATGCCAGCTCCTTTCATTCAGTCAGTAGCTTCAAACATTTCTGGACGTTTTTCAATGGCAAAAATCAATGAATATTGTAAATGCACAAACAGTAATATCTCCACATTGCACGGTGCAATTCTGAAATTTTTAGCTTTTTCCTGTTAATCCTAGCATGATAAAGAAGATTCAAAGAGAGTGAGATGCCAGATCCTTTCATTCAGTCAGTAGCTTCAAACATTTCTGGACGTTTTTCAATGGCAAAAATCAATGAATATTGTAAATGCACAAACAGTAATATCTCCACATTGCACGGTGCAATTCTGAAATTTTTAGCTTTTTCCTGTTAATCCTAGCATGATAAAGAAGATTCAAAGAGAGTGAGATGCCAGCTCCTTTCATTCAGTCAGTAGCTTCAAACATTTCTGGTATATGAAAAACATGTTTTTCAATGGCAAAAATCAATGAATATTGTAAATGCACAAACAGTAATATCTCCACATTGCACGGTGCAATTCTGAAATTTTTAGCTTTTTCCTGTTAATCCTAGCATGATAAAGAAGATTCAAAGAGAGTGAGATGCCAGCTCCTTTCATTCAGTCAGTAGCTTCAAACATTTCTGGACGTTTTTCAATGGCAAAAATCAATGAATATTGTAAATGCACAAACAGTAATATCTCCACATTGCACGGTGCAATTCTGAAATTTTTAGCTTTTTCCTGCTAATCCTAGCATGATAAAGAAGATTCAAAGAGAGTGAGATGCCAGCTCCTTTCATTCAGTCAGTAGCTTCAAACATTTCTGGTATATGAAAAACATGTTTTTCAATGGCAAAAATCAATGAATATTGTAAATGCACAAACAGTAATATCTCCACATTGCACGGTGCAATTCTGAAATTTTTTGCTTTTTCCTGCTAATCCTAGCATGATAAAGAAGATTCAAAGAGAGTGAGATGCCAGCTCCTTTCATTCAGTCAGTAGCTTCAAACATTTCTGGTATATGAAAAACATGTTTTTCAATGGCAAAAATCAATGAATATTGTAAATGCACAAACAGTAATATCTCCACATTGCACGGTGCAATTCTGAAATTTTTAGCTTTTTCCTGTTAATCCTAGCATGATAAAGAAGATTCAAAGAGAGTGAGATGCCAGCTCCTTTCATTCAGTCAGTAGCTTCAAACATTTCTGGACGTTTTTCAATGGCAAAAATCAATGAATATTGTAAATGCACAAACAGTAATATCTCCACATTGCACGGTGCAATTCTGAAATTTTTAGCTTTTTCCTGCTAATCCTAGCATGATAAAGAAGATTCAAAGAGAGTGAGATGCCAGCTCCTTTCATTCAGTCAGTAGCTTCAAACATTTCTGGTATATGAAAAACATGTTTTTCAATGGCAAAAATCAATGAATATTGTAAATGCACAAACAGTAATATCTCCACATTGCACGGTGCAATTCTGAAATTTTTTGCTTTTTCCTGCTAATCCTAGCATGATAAAGAAGATTCAAAGAGAGTGAGATGCCAGCTCCTTTCATTCAGTCAGTAGCTTCAAACATTTCTGGTATATGAAAAACATGTTTTTCAATGGCAAAAATCAATGAATATTGTAAATGCACAAACAGTAATATCTCCACATTGCACGGTGCAATTCTGAAATTTTTAGCTTTTTCCTGTTAATCCTAGCATGATAAAGAAGATTCAAAGAGAGTGAGATGCCAGCTCCTTTCATTCAGTCAGTAGCTTCAAACATTTCTGGACGTTTTTCAATGGCAAAAATCAATGAATATTGTAAATGCACAAACAGTAATATCTCCACATTGCACGGTGCAATTCTGAAATTTTTAGCTTTTTCCTGTTAATCCTAGCATGATAAAGAAGATTCAAAGAGAGTGAGATGCCAGCTCCTTTCATTCAGTCAGTAGCTTCAAACATTTCTGGTATATGAAAAACATGTTTTTCAATGGCAAAAATCAATGAATATTGTAAATGCACAAACAGTAATATCTCCACATTGCACGGTGCAATTCTGAAATTTTTAGCTTTTTCCTGTTAATCCTAGCATGATAAAGAAGATTCAAAGAGAGTGAGATGCCAGCTCCTTTCATTCAGTCAGTAGCTTCAAACATTTCTGGACGTTTTTCAATGGCAAAAATCAATGAATATTGTAAATGCACAAACAGTAATATCTCCACATTGCACGGTGCAATTCTGAAATTTTTAGCTTTTTCCTGTTAATCCTAGCATGATAAAGAAGATTCAAAGAGAGTGAGATGCCAGCTCCTTTCATTCAGTCAGTAGCTTCAAACATTTCTGGTATATGAAAAACATGTTTTTCAATGGCAAAAATCAATGAATATTGTAAATGCACAAACAGTAATATCTCCACATTGCACGGTGCAATTCTGAAATTTTTAGCTTTTTCCTGTTAATCCTAGCATGATAAAGAAGATTCAAAGAGAGTGAGATGCCAGCTCCTTTCATTCAGTCAGTAGCTTCAAACATTTCTGGACGTTTTTCAATGGCAAAAATCAATGAATATTGTAAATGCACAAACAGTAATATCTCCACATTGCACGGTGCAATTCTGAAATTTTTTGCTTTTTCCTGTTAATCCTAGCATGATAAAGAAGATTCAAAGAGAGTGAGATGCCAGCTCCTTTCATTCAGTCAGTAGCTTCAAACATTTCTGGTATATGAAAAACATGTTTTTCAATGGCAAAAATCAATGAATATTGTAAATGCACAAACAGTAATATCTCCACATTGCACGGTGCAATTCTGAAATTTTTAGCTTTTTCCTGTTAATCCTAGCATGATAAAGAAGATTCAAAGAGAGTGAGATGCCAGCTCCTTTCATTCAGTCAGTAGCTTCAAACATTTCTGGACGTTTTTCAATGGCAAAAATCAATGAATATTGTAAATGCACAAACAGTAATATCTCCACATTGCACGGTGCAATTCTGAAATTTTTAGCTTTTTCCTGCTAATCCTAGCATGATAAAGAAGATTCAAAGAGAGTGAGATGCCAGCTCCTTTCATTCAGTCAGTAGCTTCAAACATTTCTGGTATATGAAAAACATGTTTTTCAATGGCAAAAATCAATGAATATTGTAAATGCACAAACAGTAATATCTCCACATTGCACGGTGCAATTCTGAAATTTTTAGCTTTTTCCTGTTAATCCTAGCATGATAAAGAAGATTCAAAGAGAGTGAGATGCCAGCTCCTTTCATTCAGTCAGTAGCTTCAAACATTTCTGGTATATGAAAAACATGTTTTTCAATGGCAAAAATCAATGAATATTGTAAATGCACAAACAGTAATATCTCCACATTGCACGGTGCAATTCTGAAATTTTTAGCTTTTTCCTGCTAATCCTAGCATGATAAAGAAGATTCAAAGAGAGTGAGATGCCAGCTCCTTTCATTCAGTCAGTAGCTTCAAACATTTCTGGTATATGAAAAACATGTTTTTCAATGGCAAAAATCAATGAATACTGTAAATGCACAAACAGTAATATCTCCACATTGCACGGTGCAATTCTGAAATTTTTAGCTTTTTCCTGTTAATCCTAGCATGATAAAGAAGATTCAAAGAGAGTGAGATGCCAGCTCCTTTCATTCAGTCAGTAGCTTCAAACATTTCTGGACGTTTTTCAATGGCAAAAATCAATGAATATTGTAAATGCACAAACAGTAATATCTCCACATTGCACGGTGCAATTCTGAAATTTTTAGCTTTTTCCTGTTAATCCTAGCATGATAAAGAAGATTCAAAGAGAGTGAGATGCCAGCTCCTTTCATTCAGTCAGTAGCTTCAAACATTTCTGGACGTTTTTCAATGGCAAAAATCAATGAATATTGTAAATGCACAAACAGTAATATCTCCACATTGCACGGTGCAATTCTGAAATTTTTAGCTTTTTCCTGTTAATCCTAGCATGATAAAGAAGATTCAAAGAGAGTGAGATGCCAGCTCCTTTCATTCAGTCAGTAGCTTCAAACATTTCTGGACGTTTTTCAATGGCAAAAATCAATGAATATTGTAAATGCACAAACAGTAATATCTCCACATTGCACGGTGCAATTCTGAAATTTTTAGCTTTTTCCTGTTAATCCTAGCATGATAAAGAAGATTCAAAGAGAGTGAGATGCCAGCTCCTTTCATTCAGTCAGTAGCTTCAAACATTTCTGGTATATGAAAAACATGTTTTTCAATGGCAAAAATCAATGAATATTGTAAATGCACAAACAGTAATATCTCCACATTGCACGGTGCAATTCTGAAATTTTTAGCTTTTTCCTGTTAATCCTAGCATGATAAAGAAGATTCAAAGAGAGTGAGATGCCAGCTCCTTTCATTCAGTCAGTAGCTTCAAACATTTCTGGACGTTTTTCAATGGCAAAAATCAATGAATATTGTAAATGCACAAACAGTAATATCTCCACAATGCACGGTGCAATTCTGAAATTTTTAGCTTTTTCCTGTTAATCCTAGCATGATAAAGAAGATTCAAAGAGAGTGAGATGCCAGCTCCTTTCATTCAGTCAGTAGCTTCAAACATTTCTGGTATATGAAAAACATGTTTTTCAATGGCAAAAATCAATGAATATTGTAAATGCACAAACAGTAATATCTCCACATTGCATGGTGCAATTCTGAAATTTTTAGCTTTTTCCTGTTAATCCTAGCATGATAAAGAAGATTCAAAGAGAGTGAGATGCCAGCTCCTTTCATTCAGTCAGTAGCTTCAAACATTTCTGGACGTTTTTCAATGGCAAAAATCAATGAATAATGTAAATGCACAAACAGTAATATCTCCACATTGCACGGTGCAATTCTGAAATTTTTTGCTTTTTCCTGTTAATCCTAGCATGATAAAGAAGATTCAAAGAGAGTGAGATGCCAGCTCCTTTCATTCAGTCAGTAGCTTCAAACATTTCTGGTATATGAAAAACATGTTTTTCAATGGCAAAAATCAATGAATATTGTAAATGCACAAACAGTAATATCTCCACATTGCACGGTGCAATTCTGAAATTTTTAGCTTTTTCCTGTTAATCCTAGCATGATAAAGAAGATTCAAAGAGAGTGAGATGCCAGCTCCTTTCATTCAGTCAGTAGCTTCAAACATTTCTGGACGTTTTTCAATGGCAAAAATCAATGAATATTGTAAATGCACAAACAGTAATATCTCCACATTGCACGGTGCAATTCTGAAATTTTTAGCTTTTTCCTGCTAATCCTAGCATGATAAAGAAGATTCAAAGAGAGTGAGATGCCAGCTCCTTTCATTCAGTCAGTAGCTTCAAACATTTCTGGTATATGAAAAACATGTTTTTCAATGGCAAAAATCAATGAATATTGTAAATGCACAAACAGTAATATCTCCACATTGCACGGTGCAATTCTGAAATTTTTAGCTTTTTCCTGTTAATCCTAGCATGATAAAGAAGATTCAAAGAGAGTGAGATGCCAGCTCCTTTCATTCAGTCAGTAGCTTCAAACATTTCTGGTATATGAAAAACATGTTTTTCAATGGCAAAAATCAATGAATATTGTAAATGCACAAACAGTAATATCTCCACATTGCACGGTGCAATTCTGAAATTTTTAGCTTTTTCCTGCTAATCCTAGCATGACAAAGAAGATTCAAAGAGAGTGAGATGCCAGCTCCTTTCATTCAGTCAGTAGCTTCAAACATTTCTGGTATATGAAAAACATGTTTTTCAATGGCAAAAATCAATGAATATTGTAAATGCACAAACAGTAATATCTCCACATTGCACGGTGCAATTCTGAAATTTTTAGCTTTTTCCTGTTAATCCTAGCATGATAAAGAAGATTCAAAGAGAGTGAGATGCCAGCTCCTTTCATTCAGTCAGTAGCTTCAAACATTTCTGGTATATGAAAAACGTTTTTCAATGGCAAAAATCAATGAATATTGTAAATGCACAAACAGTAATATCTCCACATTGCACGGTGCAATTCTGAAATTTTTAGCTTTTTCCTGTTAATCCTAGCATGATAAAGAAGATTCAAAGAGAGTGAGATGCCAGCTCCTTTCATTCAGTCAGTAGCTTCAAACATTTCTGGACGTTTTTCAATGGCAAAAATCAATGAATATTGTAAATGCACAAACAGTAATATCTCCACATTGCACGGTGCAATTCTGAAATTTTTAGCTTTTTCCTGTTAATCCTAGCATGATAAAGAAGATTCAAAGAGAGTGAGATGCCAGCTCCTTTCATTCAGTCAGTAGCTTCAAACATTTCTGGTACGTTTTTCAATGGCAAAAATCAATGAATATTGTAAATGCACAAACAGTAATATCTCCACATTGCACGGTGCAATTCTGAAATTTTTAGCTTTTTCCTGTTAATCCTAGCATGATAAAGAAGATTCAAAGAGAGTGAGATGCCAGCTCCTTTCATTCAGTCAGTAGCTTCAAACATTTCTGGTATATGAAAAACATGTTTTTCAATGGCAAAAATCAATGAATATTGTAAATGCACAAACAGTAATATCTCCACATTGCACGGTGCAATTCTGAAATTTTTAGCTTTTTCCTGTTAATCCTAGCATGATAAAGAAGATTCAAAGAGAGTGAGATGCCAGCTCCTTTCATTCAGTCAGTAGCTTCAAACATTTCTGGATACGTTTTTCAATGGCAAAAATCAATGAATATTGTAAATGCACAAACAGTAATATCTCCACATTGCACGGTGCAATTCTGAAATTTTTAGCTTTTTCCTGTTAATCCTAGCATGATAAAGAAGATTCAAAGAGAGTGAGATGCCAGCTCCTTTCATTCAGTCAGTAGCTTCAAACATTTCTGGTATATGAAAAACATGTTTTTCAATGGCAAAAATCAATGAATATTGTAAATGCACAAACAGTAATATCTCCACATTGCACGGTGCAATTCTGAAATTTTTAGCTTTTTCCTGTTAATCCTAGCATGATAAAGAAGATTCAAAGAGAGTGAGATGCCAGCTCCTTTCATTCAGTCAGTAGCTTCAAACATTTCTGGAAAAATTAGGAAAACATGTTTTTCAATGGCAAAAATCAATGAATATTGTAAATGCACAAACAGTAATATCTCCACATTGCACGGTGCAATTCTGAAATTTTTTGCTTTTCCCTGGCTAGTTCCTAATCTAGCATGATAAAGAAGATTCAAAGAGAGTGAGATGCCAGCTCCTTTCATTCAGTCAGTAGCTTCAAACATTTCTGGACGTTTTTCAATGGCAAAAATCAATGAATATTGTAAATGCACAAACAGTAATATCTCCACATTGCACGGTGCAATTCTGAAATTTTTAGCTTTTTCCTGTTAATCCTAGCATGATAAAGAAGATTCAAAGAGAGTGAGATGCCAGCTCCTTTCATTCAGTCAGTAGCTTCAAACATTTCTGGTATATGAAAAACATGTTTTTCAATGGCAAAAATCAATGAATATTGTAAATGCACAAACAGTAATATCTCCACATTGCACGGTGCAATTCTGAAATTTTTAGCTTTTTCCTGCTAATCCTAGCATGATAAAGAAGATTCAAAGAGAGTGAGATGCCAGCTCCTTTCATTCAGTCAGTAGCTTCAAACATTTCTGGTATATGAAAAACATGTTTTTCAATGGCAAAAATCAATGAATATTGTAAATGCACAAACAGTAATATCTCCACATTGCACGGTGCAATTCTGAAATTTTTAGCTTTTTCCTGTTAATCCTAGCATGATAAAGAAGATTCAAAGAGAGTGAGATGCCAGCTCCTTTCATTCAGTCAGTAGCTTCAAACATTTCTGGACGTTTTTCAATGGCAAAAATCAATGAATATTGTAAATGCACAAACAGTAATATCTCCACATTGCACGGTGCAATTCTGAAATTTTTAGCTTTTTCCTGTTAATCCTAGCATGATAAAGAAGATTCAAAGAGAGTGAGATGCCAGCTCCTTTCATTCAGTCAGTAGCTTCAAACATTTCTGGTATATGAAAAACATGTTTTTCAATGGCAAAAATCAATGAATATTGTAAATGCACAAACAGTAATATCTCCACATTGCACGGTGCAATTCTGAAATTTTTAGCTTTTTCCTGTTAATCCTAGCATGATAAAGAAGATTCAAAGAGAGTGAGATGCCAGCTCCTTTCATTCAGTCAGTAGCTTCAAACATTTCTGGTATATGAAAAACATGTTTTTCAATGGCAAAAATCAATGAATATTGTAAATGCACAAACAGTAATATCTCCACATTGCACGGTGCAATTCTGAAATTTTTAGCTTTTTCCTGTTAATCCTAGCATGATAAAGAAGATTCAAAGAGAGTGAGATGCCAGCTCCTTTCATTCAGTCAGTAGCTTCAAACATTTCTGGACGTTTTTCAATGGCAAAAATCAATGAATATTGTAAATGCACAAACAGTAATATCTCCACATTGCACGGTGCAATTCTGAAATTTTTAGCTTTTTCCTGTTAATCCTAGCATGATAAAGAAGATTCAAAGAGAGTGAGATGCCAGCTCCTTTCATTCAGTCAGTAGCTTCAAACATTTCTGGACGTTTTTCAATGGCAAAAATCAATGAATATTGTAAATGCACAAACAGTAATATCTCCACATTGCACGGTGCAATTCTGAAATTTTTAGCTTTTTCCTGTTAATCCTAGCATGATAAAGAAGATTCAAAGAGAGTGAGATGCCAGCTCCTTTCATTCAGTCAGTAGCTTCAAACATTTCTGGTATATGAAAAACATGTTTTTCAATGGCAAAAATCAATGAATATTGTAAATGCACAAACAGTAATATCTCCACATTGCACGGTGCAATTCTGAAATTTTTAGCTTTTTCCTGTTAATCCTAGCATGATAAAGAAGATTCAAAGAGAGTGAGATGCCAGCTCCTTTCATTCAGTCAGTAGCTTCAAACATTTCTGGACGTTTTTCAATGGCAAAAATCAATGAATATTGTAAATGCACAAACAGTAATATCTCCACATTGCACGGTGCAATTCTGAAATTTTTAGCTTTTTCCTGTTAATCCTAGCATGATAAAGAAGATTCAAAGAGAGTGAGATGCCAGCTCCTTTCATTCAGTCAGTAGCTTCAAACATTTCTGGACGTTTTTCAATGGCAAAAATCAATGAATATTGTAAATGCACAAACAGTAA
>NW_027370920.1:0-32197 GCF_046119375.1 Phyllobates terribilis | reverse complement strand
AGGAGAGGTATGTAATCAGGAGCCCTCCTGCTAAGGGTAGACAGCTGCTCGTTCCACCCCACCCCCCGCCTTAATTGGTTCTCCTCCCTTCCAACGGTGTTGAGGCGGGTGGGAACAGCAGGGGGTGAAGGTGCTGTGTTTAAAGAGGTGGAGTTATGCAGATCTAAAACGCGTGGATTGCAGCAGCAGCAAGCCGAAAAGTGCAGGCATGTAAGGGATCTAGAGGTTGACAACATGTCTTCTTAACGGGAGTCCAGGAGCTCATCTCCACAAATGGACTTTTCAGGATCCTTGGGTGGCTCCGTAGTTTGAAACCAATTCTGGTTATCGCTTCTCGGCCTTTTGGCTAAGATCAAGTGTAGTATCTGTTCTTATCAGTTTAATATCTGATACGTCCCCTATCTGGGGACCATATATTAAATGGATTTTTAGAACAGGGAGATGGAAAAAGAGCTTGCTCTGTCCACTCCACGCATTGACCTGGTATTGCAGTATCTCCAGGACCGGTGCACCCCTTCTTTAATGCAGTTTCTAAAATCAGAAAGAATTGAATTCAATGTTTTTTGTTCATTTTGCTTGTTTGTCGGATTTTGGGATGGACTCTTTGGCTTTGCTTTTCTTCTCCTCATTGGATTTTTCATGTTCAAAGTTGCAGAAGCCAGATTACAAGCTCATTTTGGTTCATCTTCAGCAACTGTGCATTGCATTGCCATGTAATGTGATGCAATGCTATCTTTCTAGCTCTCCCTTTTTACTTCCTTTTGGATAAACAGACATATTAGGCAAGCATTTTGGAGCTTTCACCTAAATAACTACAGGTGGTGAGATAAGCTGCACAATATAATTGACCTTTCAGTATATTGTTGCACACACACCATCTATTTAGCAAATGCCCTTGTTATCAACAGCAGCCTTTTAAACTCACCTGAGCTAACAGGTATGTGCGCTGGTTACTCTGCTGCGCTTAAAATTTCTTTTTTGGTTTGCTACAATGCCTTTTCTGAAACGTTGTCTCCTTCTGCTGGAACACTGACTTCTTTCATTTAATGCCTGCAGACTATAAAAGAGAACCCAACCCAAAAAGTTTGGTTGATTAGTCTGTGGCATTCTGTTAAACTGTTGCTTATGGCGGTCTCTGTGAGCTTCTCAGCGACATTCAGCCAGCCAGGTATCCTGCCTGCAGTAGATGGAATGTGGCAATGGAACGCTGGCTGCGCGTGTCATAATAGGCTCTGAGCCTTTATATACCTGTGCACAGCAGCAGCCACCTTCAGTCTGCTGCTGGACAGCCAGCAGCAGCAGCAGCAGGAGAGGTATGTAATCAGGAGCCCTCCTGCTAAGGGTAGACAGCTGCTCGTTCCACCCCACCCCCCGCCTTAATTGGTTCTCCTCCCTTCCAACGGTGTTGAGGCGGGTGGGAACAGCAGGGGGTGAAGGTGCTGTGTTTAAAGAGGTGGAGTTATGCAGATCTAAAACGCGTGGATTGCAGCAGCAGCAAGCCGAAAAGTGCAGGCATGTAAGGGATCTAGAGGTTGACAACATGTCTTCTTAACGGGAGTCCAGGAGCTCATCTCCACAAATGGACTTTTCAGGATCCTTGGGTGGCTCCGTAGTTTGAAACCAATTCTGGTTATCGCTTCTCGGCCTTTTGGCTAAGATCAAGTGTAGTATCTGTTCTTATCAGTTTAATATCTGATACGTCCCCTATCTGGGGACCATATATTAAATGGATTTTTAGAACAGGGAGATGGAAAAAGAGCTTGCTCTGTCCACTCCACGCATTGACCTGGTATTGCAGTATCTCCAGGACCGGTGCACCCCTTCTTTAATGCAGTTTCTAAAATCAGAAAGAATTGAATTCAATGTTTTTTGTTCATTTTGCTTGTTTGTCGGATTTTGGGATGGACTCTTTGGCTTTGCTTTTCTTCTCCTCATTGGATTTTTCATGTTCAAAGTTGCAGAAGCCAGATTACAAGCTCATTTTGGTTCATCTTCAGCAACTGTGCATTGCATTGCCATGTAATGTGATGCAATGCTATCTTTCTAGCTCTCCCTTTTTACTTCCTTTTGGATAAACAGACATATTAGGCAAGCATTTTGGAGCTTTCACCTAAATAACTACAGGTGGTGAGATAAGCTGCACAATATAATTGACCTTTCAGTATATTGTTGCACACACACCATCTATTTAGCAAATGCCCTTGTTATCAACAGCAGCCTTTTAAACTCACCTGAGCTAACAGGTATGTGCGCTGGTTACTCTGCTGCGCTTAAAATTTCTTTTTTGGTTTGCTACAATGCCTTTTCTGAAACGTTGTCTCCTTCTGCTGGAACACTGACTTCTTTCATTTAATGCCTGCAGACTATAAAAGAGAACCCAACCCAAAAAGTTTGGTTGATTAGTCTGTGGCATTCTGTTAAACTGTTGCTTATGGCGGTCTCTGTGAGCTTCTCAGCGACATTCAGCCAGCCAGGTATCCTGCCTGCAGTAGATGGAATGTGGCAATGGAACGCTGGCTGCGCGTGTCATAATAGGCTCTGAGCCTTTATATACCTGTGCACAGCAGCAGCCACCTTCAGTCTGCTGCTGGACAGCCAGCAGCAGCAGCAGCAGGAGAGGTATGTAATCAGGAGCCCTCCTGCTAAGGGTAGACAGCTGCTCGTTCCACCCCACCCCCCGCCTTAATTGGTTCTCCTCCCTTCCAACGGTGTTGAGGCGGGTGGGAACAGCAGGGGGTGAAGGTGCTGTGTTTAAAGAGGTGGAGTTATGCAGATCTAAAACGCGTGGATTGCAGCAGCAGCAAGCCGAAAAGTGCAGGCATGTAAGGGATCTAGAGGTTGACAACATGTCTTCTTAACGGGAGTCCAGGAGCTCATCTCCACAAATGGACTTTTCAGGATCCTTGGGTGGCTCCGTAGTTTGAAACCAATTCTGGTTATCGCTTCTCGGCCTTTTGGCTAAGATCAAGTGTAGTATCTGTTCTTATCAGTTTAATATCTGATACGTCCCCTATCTGGGGACCATATATTAAATGGATTTTTAGAACAGGGAGATGGAAAAAGAGCTTGCTCTGTCCACTCCACGCATTGACCTGGTATTGCAGTATCTCCAGGACCGGTGCACCCCTTCTTTAATGCAGTTTCTAAAATCAGAAAGAATTGAATTCAATGTTTTTTGTTCATTTTGCTTGTTTGTCGGATTTTGGGATGGACTCTTTGGCTTTGCTTTTCTTCTCCTCATTGGATTTTTCATGTTCAAAGTTGCAGAAGCCAGATTACAAGCTCATTTTGGTTCATCTTCAGCAACTGTGCATTGCATTGCCATGTAATGTGATGCAATGCTATCTTTCTAGCTCTCCCTTTTTACTTCCTTTTGGATAAACAGACATATTAGGCAAGCATTTTGGAGCTTTCACCTAAATAACTACAGGTGGTGAGATAAGCTGCACAATATAATTGACCTTTCAGTATATTGTTGCACACACACCATCTATTTAGCAAATGCCCTTGTTATCAACAGCAGCCTTTTAAACTCACCTGAGCTAACAGGTATGTGCGCTGGTTACTCTGCTGCGCTTAAAATTTCTTTTTTGGTTTGCTACAATGCCTTTTCTGAAACGTTGTCTCCTTCTGCTGGAACACTGACTTCTTTCATTTAATGCCTGCAGACTATAAAAGAGAACCCAACCCAAAAAGTTTGGTTGATTAGTCTGTGGCATTCTGTTAAACTGTTGCTTATGGCGGTCTCTGTGAGCTTCTCAGCGACATTCAGCCAGCCAGGTATCCTGCCTGCAGTAGATGGAATGTGGCAATGGAACGCTGGCTGCGCGTGTCATAATAGGCTCTGAGCCTTTATATACCTGTGCACAGCAGCAGCCACCTTCAGTCTGCTGCTGGACAGCCAGCAGCAGCAGCAGCAGGAGAGGTATGTAATCAGGAGCCCTCCTGCTAAGGGTAGACAGCTGCTCGTTCCACCCCACCCCCCGCCTTAATTGGTTCTCCTCCCTTCCAACGGTGTTGAGGCGGGTGGGAACAGCAGGGGGTGAAGGTGCTGTGTTTAAAGAGGTGGAGTTATGCAGATCTAAAACGCGTGGATTGCAGCAGCAGCAAGCCGAAAAGTGCAGGCATGTAAGGGATCTAGAGGTTGACAACATGTCTTCTTAACGGGAGTCCAGGAGCTCATCTCCACAAATGGACTTTTCAGGATCCTTGGGTGGCTCCGTAGTTTGAAACCAATTCTGGTTATCGCTTCTCGGCCTTTTGGCTAAGATCAAGTGTAGTATCTGTTCTTATCAGTTTAATATCTGATACGTCCCCTATCTGGGGACCATATATTAAATGGATTTTTAGAACAGGGAGATGGAAAAAGAGCTTGCTCTGTCCACTCCACGCATTGACCTGGTATTGCAGTATCTCCAGGACCGGTGCACCCCTTCTTTAATGCAGTTTCTAAAATCAGAAAGAATTGAATTCAATGTTTTTTGTTCATTTTGCTTGTTTGTCGGATTTTGGGATGGACTCTTTGGCTTTGCTTTTCTTCTCCTCATTGGATTTTTCATGTTCAAAGTTGCAGAAGCCAGATTACAAGCTCATTTTGGTTCATCTTCAGCAACTGTGCATTGCATTGCCATGTAATGTGATGCAATGCTATCTTTCTAGCTCTCCCTTTTTACTTCCTTTTGGATAAACAGACATATTAGGCAAGCATTTTGGAGCTTTCACCTAAATAACTACAGGTGGTGAGATAAGCTGCACAATATAATTGACCTTTCAGTATATTGTTGCACACACACCATCTATTTAGCAAATGCCCTTGTTATCAACAGCAGCCTTTTAAACTCACCTGAGCTAACAGGTATGTGCGCTGGTTACTCTGCTGCGCTTAAAATTTCTTTTTTGGTTTGCTACAATGCCTTTTCTGAAACGTTGTCTCCTTCTGCTGGAACACTGACTTCTTTCATTTAATGCCTGCAGACTATAAAAGAGAACCCAACCCAAAAAGTTTGGTTGATTAGTCTGTGGCATTCTGTTAAACTGTTGCTTATGGCGGTCTCTGTGAGCTTCTCAGCGACATTCAGCCAGCCAGGTATCCTGCCTGCAGTAGATGGAATGTGGCAATGGAACGCTGGCTGCGCGTGTCATAATAGGCTCTGAGCCTTTATATACCTGTGCACAGCAGCAGCCACCTTCAGTCTGCTGCTGGACAGCCAGCAGCAGCAGCAGCAGGAGAGGTATGTAATCAGGAGCCCTCCTGCTAAGGGTAGACAGCTGCTCGTTCCACCCCACCCCCCGCCTTAATTGGTTCTCCTCCCTTCCAACGGTGTTGAGGCGGGTGGGAACAGCAGGGGGTGAAGGTGCTGTGTTTAAAGAGGTGGAGTTATGCAGATCTAAAACGCGTGGATTGCAGCAGCAGCAAGCCGAAAAGTGCAGGCATGTAAGGGATCTAGAGGTTGACAACATGTCTTCTTAACGGGAGTCCAGGAGCTCATCTCCACAAATGGACTTTTCAGGATCCTTGGGTGGCTCCGTAGTTTGAAACCAATTCTGGTTATCGCTTCTCGGCCTTTTGGCTAAGATCAAGTGTAGTATCTGTTCTTATCAGTTTAATATCTGATACGTCCCCTATCTGGGGACCATATATTAAATGGATTTTTAGAACAGGGAGATGGAAAAAGAGCTTGCTCTGTCCACTCCACGCATTGACCTGGTATTGCAGTATCTCCAGGACCGGTGCACCCCTTCTTTAATGCAGTTTCTAAAATCAGAAAGAATTGAATTCAATGTTTTTTGTTCATTTTGCTTGTTTGTCGGATTTTGGGATGGACTCTTTGGCTTTGCTTTTCTTCTCCTCATTGGATTTTTCATGTTCAAAGTTGCAGAAGCCAGATTACAAGCTCATTTTGGTTCATCTTCAGCAACTGTGCATTGCATTGCCATGTAATGTGATGCAATGCTATCTTTCTAGCTCTCCCTTTTTACTTCCTTTTGGATAAACAGACATATTAGGCAAGCATTTTGGAGCTTTCACCTAAATAACTACAGGTGGTGAGATAAGCTGCACAATATAATTGACCTTTCAGTATATTGTTGCACACACACCATCTATTTAGCAAATGCCCTTGTTATCAACAGCAGCCTTTTAAACTCACCTGAGCTAACAGGTATGTGCGCTGGTTACTCTGCTGCGCTTAAAATTTCTTTTTTGGTTTGCTACAATGCCTTTTCTGAAACGTTGTCTCCTTCTGCTGGAACACTGACTTCTTTCATTTAATGCCTGCAGACTATAAAAGAGAACCCAACCCAAAAAGTTTGGTTGATTAGTCTGTGGCATTCTGTTAAACTGTTGCTTATGGCGGTCTCTGTGAGCTTCTCAGCGACATTCAGCCAGCCAGGTATCCTGCCTGCAGTAGATGGAATGTGGCAATGGAACGCTGGCTGCGCGTGTCATAATAGGCTCTGAGCCTTTATATACCTGTGCACAGCAGCAGCCACCTTCAGTCTGCTGCTGGACAGCCAGCAGCAGCAGCAGCAGGAGAGGTATGTAATCAGGAGCCCTCCTGCTAAGGGTAGACAGCTGCTCGTTCCACCCCACCCCCCGCCTTAATTGGTTCTCCTCCCTTCCAACGGTGTTGAGGCGGGTGGGAACAGCAGGGGGTGAAGGTGCTGTGTTTAAAGAGGTGGAGTTATGCAGATCTAAAACGCGTGGATTGCAGCAGCAGCAAGCCGAAAAGTGCAGGCATGTAAGGGATCTAGAGGTTGACAACATGTCTTCTTAACGGGAGTCCAGGAGCTCATCTCCACAAATGGACTTTTCAGGATCCTTGGGTGGCTCCGTAGTTTGAAACCAATTCTGGTTATCGCTTCTCGGCCTTTTGGCTAAGATCAAGTGTAGTATCTGTTCTTATCAGTTTAATATCTGATACGTCCCCTATCTGGGGACCATATATTAAATGGATTTTTAGAACAGGGAGATGGAAAAAGAGCTTGCTCTGTCCACTCCACGCATTGACCTGGTATTGCAGTATCTCCAGGACCGGTGCACCCCTTCTTTAATGCAGTTTCTAAAATCAGAAAGAATTGAATTCAATGTTTTTTGTTCATTTTGCTTGTTTGTCGGATTTTGGGATGGACTCTTTGGCTTTGCTTTTCTTCTCCTCATTGGATTTTTCATGTTCAAAGTTGCAGAAGCCAGATTACAAGCTCATTTTGGTTCATCTTCAGCAACTGTGCATTGCATTGCCATGTAATGTGATGCAATGCTATCTTTCTAGCTCTCCCTTTTTACTTCCTTTTGGATAAACAGACATATTAGGCAAGCATTTTGGAGCTTTCACCTAAATAACTACAGGTGGTGAGATAAGCTGCACAATATAATTGACCTTTCAGTATATTGTTGCACACACACCATCTATTTAGCAAATGCCCTTGTTATCAACAGCAGCCTTTTAAACTCACCTGAGCTAACAGGTATGTGCGCTGGTTACTCTGCTGCGCTTAAAATTTCTTTTTTGGTTTGCTACAATGCCTTTTCTGAAACGTTGTCTCCTTCTGCTGGAACACTGACTTCTTTCATTTAATGCCTGCAGACTATAAAAGAGAACCCAACCCAAAAAGTTTGGTTGATTAGTCTGTGGCATTCTGTTAAACTGTTGCTTATGGCGGTCTCTGTGAGCTTCTCAGCGACATTCAGCCAGCCAGGTATCCTGCCTGCAGTAGATGGAATGTGGCAATGGAACGCTGGCTGCGCGTGTCATAATAGGCTCTGAGCCTTTATATACCTGTGCACAGCAGCAGCCACCTTCAGTCTGCTGCTGGACAGCCAGCAGCAGCAGCAGCAGGAGAGGTATGTAATCAGGAGCCCTCCTGCTAAGGGTAGACAGCTGCTCGTTCCACCCCACCCCCCGCCTTAATTGGTTCTCCTCCCTTCCAACGGTGTTGAGGCGGGTGGGAACAGCAGGGGGTGAAGGTGCTGTGTTTAAAGAGGTGGAGTTATGCAGATCTAAAACGCGTGGATTGCAGCAGCAGCAAGCCGAAAAGTGCAGGCATGTAAGGGATCTAGAGGTTGACAACATGTCTTCTTAACGGGAGTCCAGGAGCTCATCTCCACAAATGGACTTTTCAGGATCCTTGGGTGGCTCCGTAGTTTGAAACCAATTCTGGTTATCGCTTCTCGGCCTTTTGGCTAAGATCAAGTGTAGTATCTGTTCTTATCAGTTTAATATCTGATACGTCCCCTATCTGGGGACCATATATTAAATGGATTTTTAGAACAGGGAGATGGAAAAAGAGCTTGCTCTGTCCACTCCACGCATTGACCTGGTATTGCAGTATCTCCAGGACCGGTGCACCCCTTCTTTAATGCAGTTTCTAAAATCAGAAAGAATTGAATTCAATGTTTTTTGTTCATTTTGCTTGTTTGTCGGATTTTGGGATGGACTCTTTGGCTTTGCTTTTCTTCTCCTCATTGGATTTTTCATGTTCAAAGTTGCAGAAGCCAGATTACAAGCTCATTTTGGTTCATCTTCAGCAACTGTGCATTGCATTGCCATGTAATGTGATGCAATGCTATCTTTCTAGCTCTCCCTTTTTACTTCCTTTTGGATAAACAGACATATTAGGCAAGCATTTTGGAGCTTTCACCTAAATAACTACAGGTGGTGAGATAAGCTGCACAATATAATTGACCTTTCAGTATATTGTTGCACACACACCATCTATTTAGCAAATGCCCTTGTTATCAACAGCAGCCTTTTAAACTCACCTGAGCTAACAGGTATGTGCGCTGGTTACTCTGCTGCGCTTAAAATTTCTTTTTTGGTTTGCTACAATGCCTTTTCTGAAACGTTGTCTCCTTCTGCTGGAACACTGACTTCTTTCATTTAATGCCTGCAGACTATAAAAGAGAACCCAACCCAAAAAGTTTGGTTGATTAGTCTGTGGCATTCTGTTAAACTGTTGCTTATGGCGGTCTCTGTGAGCTTCTCAGCGACATTCAGCCAGCCAGGTATCCTGCCTGCAGTAGATGGAATGTGGCAATGGAACGCTGGCTGCGCGTGTCATAATAGGCTCTGAGCCTTTATATACCTGTGCACAGCAGCAGCCACCTTCAGTCTGCTGCTGGACAGCCAGCAGCAGCAGCAGCAGGAGAGGTATGTAATCAGGAGCCCTCCTGCTAAGGGTAGACAGCTGCTCGTTCCACCCCACCCCCCGCCTTAATTGGTTCTCCTCCCTTCCAACGGTGTTGAGGCGGGTGGGAACAGCAGGGGGTGAAGGTGCTGTGTTTAAAGAGGTGGAGTTATGCAGATCTAAAACGCGTGGATTGCAGCAGCAGCAAGCCGAAAAGTGCAGGCATGTAAGGGATCTAGAGGTTGACAACATGTCTTCTTAACGGGAGTCCAGGAGCTCATCTCCACAAATGGACTTTTCAGGATCCTTGGGTGGCTCCGTAGTTTGAAACCAATTCTGGTTATCGCTTCTCGGCCTTTTGGCTAAGATCAAGTGTAGTATCTGTTCTTATCAGTTTAATATCTGATACGTCCCCTATCTGGGGACCATATATTAAATGGATTTTTAGAACAGGGAGATGGAAAAAGAGCTTGCTCTGTCCACTCCACGCATTGACCTGGTATTGCAGTATCTCCAGGACCGGTGCACCCCTTCTTTAATGCAGTTTCTAAAATCAGAAAGAATTGAATTCAATGTTTTTTGTTCATTTTGCTTGTTTGTCGGATTTTGGGATGGACTCTTTGGCTTTGCTTTTCTTCTCCTCATTGGATTTTTCATGTTCAAAGTTGCAGAAGCCAGATTACAAGCTCATTTTGGTTCATCTTCAGCAACTGTGCATTGCATTGCCATGTAATGTGATGCAATGCTATCTTTCTAGCTCTCCCTTTTTACTTCCTTTTGGATAAACAGACATATTAGGCAAGCATTTTGGAGCTTTCACCTAAATAACTACAGGTGGTGAGATAAGCTGCACAATATAATTGACCTTTCAGTATATTGTTGCACACACACCATCTATTTAGCAAATGCCCTTGTTATCAACAGCAGCCTTTTAAACTCACCTGAGCTAACAGGTATGTGCGCTGGTTACTCTGCTGCGCTTAAAATTTCTTTTTTGGTTTGCTACAATGCCTTTTCTGAAACGTTGTCTCCTTCTGCTGGAACACTGACTTCTTTCATTTAATGCCTGCAGACTATAAAAGAGAACCCAACCCAAAAAGTTTGGTTGATTAGTCTGTGGCATTCTGTTAAACTGTTGCTTATGGCGGTCTCTGTGAGCTTCTCAGCGACATTCAGCCAGCCAGGTATCCTGCCTGCAGTAGATGGAATGTGGCAATGGAACGCTGGCTGCGCGTGTCATAATAGGCTCTGAGCCTTTATATACCTGTGCACAGCAGCAGCCACCTTCAGTCTGCTGCTGGACAGCCAGCAGCAGCAGCAGCAGGAGAGGTATGTAATCAGGAGCCCTCCTGCTAAGGGTAGACAGCTGCTCGTTCCACCCCACCCCCCGCCTTAATTGGTTCTCCTCCCTTCCAACGGTGTTGAGGCGGGTGGGAACAGCAGGGGGTGAAGGTGCTGTGTTTAAAGAGGTGGAGTTATGCAGATCTAAAACGCGTGGATTGCAGCAGCAGCAAGCCGAAAAGTGCAGGCATGTAAGGGATCTAGAGGTTGACAACATGTCTTCTTAACGGGAGTCCAGGAGCTCATCTCCACAAATGGACTTTTCAGGATCCTTGGGTGGCTCCGTAGTTTGAAACCAATTCTGGTTATCGCTTCTCGGCCTTTTGGCTAAGATCAAGTGTAGTATCTGTTCTTATCAGTTTAATATCTGATACGTCCCCTATCTGGGGACCATATATTAAATGGATTTTTAGAACAGGGAGATGGAAAAAGAGCTTGCTCTGTCCACTCCACGCATTGACCTGGTATTGCAGTATCTCCAGGACCGGTGCACCCCTTCTTTAATGCAGTTTCTAAAATCAGAAAGAATTGAATTCAATGTTTTTTGTTCATTTTGCTTGTTTGTCGGATTTTGGGATGGACTCTTTGGCTTTGCTTTTCTTCTCCTCATTGGATTTTTCATGTTCAAAGTTGCAGAAGCCAGATTACAAGCTCATTTTGGTTCATCTTCAGCAACTGTGCATTGCATTGCCATGTAATGTGATGCAATGCTATCTTTCTAGCTCTCCCTTTTTACTTCCTTTTGGATAAACAGACATATTAGGCAAGCATTTTGGAGCTTTCACCTAAATAACTACAGGTGGTGAGATAAGCTGCACAATATAATTGACCTTTCAGTATATTGTTGCACACACACCATCTATTTAGCAAATGCCCTTGTTATCAACAGCAGCCTTTTAAACTCACCTGAGCTAACAGGTATGTGCGCTGGTTACTCTGCTGCGCTTAAAATTTCTTTTTTGGTTTGCTACAATGCCTTTTCTGAAACGTTGTCTCCTTCTGCTGGAACACTGACTTCTTTCATTTAATGCCTGCAGACTATAAAAGAGAACCCAACCCAAAAAGTTTGGTTGATTAGTCTGTGGCATTCTGTTAAACTGTTGCTTATGGCGGTCTCTGTGAGCTTCTCAGCGACATTCAGCCAGCCAGGTATCCTGCCTGCAGTAGATGGAATGTGGCAATGGAACGCTGGCTGCGCGTGTCATAATAGGCTCTGAGCCTTTATATACCTGTGCACAGCAGCAGCCACCTTCAGTCTGCTGCTGGACAGCCAGCAGCAGCAGCAGCAGGAGAGGTATGTAATCAGGAGCCCTCCTGCTAAGGGTAGACAGCTGCTCGTTCCACCCCACCCCCCGCCTTAATTGGTTCTCCTCCCTTCCAACGGTGTTGAGGCGGGTGGGAACAGCAGGGGGTGAAGGTGCTGTGTTTAAAGAGGTGGAGTTATGCAGATCTAAAACGCGTGGATTGCAGCAGCAGCAAGCCGAAAAGTGCAGGCATGTAAGGGATCTAGAGGTTGACAACATGTCTTCTTAACGGGAGTCCAGGAGCTCATCTCCACAAATGGACTTTTCAGGATCCTTGGGTAGCTCCGTAGTTTGAAACCAATTCTGGTTATCGCTTCTCGGCCTTTTGGCTAAGATCAAGTGTAGTATCTGTTCTTATCAGTTTAATATCTGATACGTCCCCTATCTGGGGACCATATATTAAATGGATTTTTAGAACAGGGAGATGGAAAAAGAGCTTGCTCTGTCCACTCCACGCATTGACCTGGTATTGCAGTATCTCCAGGACCGGTGCACCCCTTCTTTAATGCAGTTTCTAAAATCAGAAAGAATTGAATTCAATGTTTTTTGTTCATTTTGCTTGTTTGTCGGATTTTGGGATGGACTCTTTGGCTTTGCTTTTCTTCTCCTCATTGGATTTTTCATGTTCAAAGTTGCAGAAGCCAGATTACAAGCTCATTTTGGTTCATCTTCAGCAACTGTGCATTGCATTGCCATGTAATGTGATGCAATGCTATCTTTCTAGCTCTCCCTTTTTACTTCCTTTTGGATAAACAGACATATTAGGCAAGCATTTTGGAGCTTTCACCTAAATAACTACAGGTGGTGAGATAAGCTGCACAATATAATTGACCTTTCAGTATATTGTTGCACACACACCATCTATTTAGCAAATGCCCTTGTTATCAACAGCAGCCTTTTAAACTCACCTGAGCTAACAGGTATGTGCGCTGGTTACTCTGCTGCGCTTAAAATTTCTTTTTTGGTTTGCTACAATGCCTTTTCTGAAACGTTGTCTCCTTCTGCTGGAACACTGACTTCTTTCATTTAATGCCTGCAGACTATAAAAGAGAACCCAACCCAAAAAGTTTGGTTGATTAGTCTGTGGCATTCTGTTAAACTGTTGCTTATGGCGGTCTCTGTGAGCTTCTCAGCGACATTCAGCCAGCCAGGTATCCTGCCTGCAGTAGATGGAATGTGGCAATGGAACGCTGGCTGCGCGTGTCATAATAGGCTCTGAGCCTTTATATACCTGTGCACAGCAGCAGCCACCTTCAGTCTGCTGCTGGACAGCCAGCAGCAGCAGCAGCAGGAGAGGTATGTAATCAGGAGCCCTCCTGCTAAGGGTAGACAGCTGCTCGTTCCACCCCACCCCCCGCCTTAATTGGTTCTCCTCCCTTCCAACGGTGTTGAGGCGGGTGGGAACAGCAGGGGGTGAAGGTGCTGTGTTTAAAGAGGTGGAGTTATGCAGATCTAAAACGCGTGGATTGCAGCAGCAGCAAGCCGAAAAGTGCAGGCATGTAAGGGATCTAGAGGTTGACAACATGTCTTCTTAACGGGAGTCCAGGAGCTCATCTCCACAAATGGACTTTTCAGGATCCTTGGGTGGCTCCGTAGTTTGAAACCAATTCTGGTTATCGCTTCTCGGCCTTTTGGCTAAGATCAAGTGTAGTATCTGTTCTTATCAGTTTAATATCTGATACGTCCCCTATCTGGGGACCATATATTAAATGGATTTTTAGAACAGGGAGATGGAAAAAGAGCTTGCTCTGTCCACTCCACGCATTGACCTGGTATTGCAGTATCTCCAGGACCGGTGCACCCCTTCTTTAATGCAGTTTCTAAAATCAGAAAGAATTGAATTCAATGTTTTTTGTTCATTTTGCTTGTTTGTCGGATTTTGGGATGGACTCTTTGGCTTTGCTTTTCTTCTCCTCATTGGATTTTTCATGTTCAAAGTTGCAGAAGCCAGATTACAAGCTCATTTTGGTTCATCTTCAGCAACTGTGCATTGCATTGCCATGTAATGTGATGCAATGCTATCTTTCTAGCTCTCCCTTTTTACTTCCTTTTGGATAAACAGACATATTAGGCAAGCATTTTGGAGCTTTCACCTAAATAACTACAGGTGGTGAGATAAGCTGCACAATATAATTGACCTTTCAGTATATTGTTGCACACACACCATCTATTTAGCAAATGCCCTTGTTATCAACAGCAGCCTTTTAAACTCACCTGAGCTAACAGGTATGTGCGCTGGTTACTCTGCTGCGCTTAAAATTTCTTTTTTGGTTTGCTACAATGCCTTTTCTGAAACGTTGTCTCCTTCTGCTGGAACACTGACTTCTTTCATTTAATGCCTGCAGACTATAAAAGAGAACCCAACCCAAAAAGTTTGGTTGATTAGTCTGTGGCATTCTGTTAAACTGTTGCTTATGGCGGTCTCTGTGAGCTTCTCAGCGACATTCAGCCAGCCAGGTATCCTGCCTGCAGTAGATGGAATGTGGCAATGGAACGCTGGCTGCGCGTGTCATAATAGGCTCTGAGCCTTTATATACCTGTGCACAGCAGCAGCCACCTTCAGTCTGCTGCTGGACAGCCAGCAGCAGCAGCAGCAGGAGAGGTATGTAATCAGGAGCCCTCCTGCTAAGGGTAGACAGCTGCTCGTTCCACCCCACCCCCCGCCTTAATTGGTTCTCCTCCCTTCCAACGGTGTTGAGGCGGGTGGGAACAGCAGGGGGTGAAGGTGCTGTGTTTAAAGAGGTGGAGTTATGCAGATCTAAAACGCGTGGATTGCAGCAGCAGCAAGCCGAAAAGTGCAGGCATGTAAGGGATCTAGAGGTTGACAACATGTCTTCTTAACGGGAGTCCAGGAGCTCATCTCCACAAATGGACTTTTCAGGATCCTTGGGTGGCTCCGTAGTTTGAAACCAATTCTGGTTATCGCTTCTCGGCCTTTTGGCTAAGATCAAGTGTAGTATCTGTTCTTATCAGTTTAATATCTGATACGTCCCCTATCTGGGGACCATATATTAAATGGATTTTTAGAACAGGGAGATGGAAAAAGAGCTTGCTCTGTCCACTCCACGCATTGACCTGGTATTGCAGTATCTCCAGGACCGGTGCACCCCTTCTTTAATGCAGTTTCTAAAATCAGAAAGAATTGAATTCAATGTTTTTTGTTCATTTTGCTTGTTTGTCGGATTTTGGGATGGACTCTTTGGCTTTGCTTTTCTTCTCCTCATTGGATTTTTCATGTTCAAAGTTGCAGAAGCCAGATTACAAGCTCATTTTGGTTCATCTTCAGCAACTGTGCATTGCATTGCCATGTAATGTGATGCAATGCTATCTTTCTAGCTCTCCCTTTTTACTTCCTTTTGGATAAACAGACATATTAGGCAAGCATTTTGGAGCTTTCACCTAAATAACTACAGGTGGTGAGATAAGCTGCACAATATAATTGACCTTTCAGTATATTGTTGCACACACACCATCTATTTAGCAAATGCCCTTGTTATCAACAGCAGCCTTTTAAACTCACCTGAGCTAACAGGTATGTGCGCTGGTTACTCTGCTGCGCTTAAAATTTCTTTTTTGGTTTGCTACAATGCCTTTTCTGAAACGTTGTCTCCTTCTGCTGGAACACTGACTTCTTTCATTTAATGCCTGCAGACTATAAAAGAGAACCCAACCCAAAAAGTTTGGTTGATTAGTCTGTGGCATTCTGTTAAACTGTTGCTTATGGCGGTCTCTGTGAGCTTCTCAGCGACATTCAGCCAGCCAGGTATCCTGCCTGCAGTAGATGGAATGTGGCAATGGAACGCTGGCTGCGCGTGTCATAATAGGCTCTGAGCCTTTATATACCTGTGCACAGCAGCAGCCACCTTCAGTCTGCTGCTGGACAGCCAGCAGCAGCAGCAGCAGGAGAGGTATGTAATCAGGAGCCCTCCTGCTAAGGGTAGACAGCTGCTCGTTCCACCCCACCCCCCGCCTTAATTGGTTCTCCTCCCTTCCAACGGTGTTGAGGCGGGTGGGAACAGCAGGGGGTGAAGGTGCTGTGTTTAAAGAGGTGGAGTTATGCAGATCTAAAACGCGTGGATTGCAGCAGCAGCAAGCCGAAAAGTGCAGGCATGTAAGGGATCTAGAGGTTGACAACATGTCTTCTTAACGGGAGTCCAGGAGCTCATCTCCACAAATGGACTTTTCAGGATCCTTGGGTGGCTCCGTAGTTTGAAACCAATTCTGGTTATCGCTTCTCGGCCTTTTGGCTAAGATCAAGTGTAGTATCTGTTCTTATCAGTTTAATATCTGATACGTCCCCTATCTGGGGACCATATATTAAATGGATTTTTAGAACAGGGAGATGGAAAAAGAGCTTGCTCTGTCCACTCCACGCATTGACCTGGTATTGCAGTATCTCCAGGACCGGTGCACCCCTTCTTTAATGCAGTTTCTAAAATCAGAAAGAATTGAATTCAATGTTTTTTGTTCATTTTGCTTGTTTGTCGGATTTTGGGATGGACTCTTTGGCTTTGCTTTTCTTCTCCTCATTGGATTTTTCATGTTCAAAGTTGCAGAAGCCAGATTACAAGCTCATTTTGGTTCATCTTCAGCAACTGTGCATTGCATTGCCATGTAATGTGATGCAATGCTATCTTTCTAGCTCTCCCTTTTTACTTCCTTTTGGATAAACAGACATATTAGGCAAGCATTTTGGAGCTTTCACCTAAATAACTACAGGTGGTGAGATAAGCTGCACAATATAATTGACCTTTCAGTATATTGTTGCACACACACCATCTATTTAGCAAATGCCCTTGTTATCAACAGCAGCCTTTTAAACTCACCTGAGCTAACAGGTATGTGCGCTGGTTACTCTGCTGCGCTTAAAATTTCTTTTTTGGTTTGCTACAATGCCTTTTCTGAAACGTTGTCTCCTTCTGCTGGAACACTGACTTCTTTCATTTAATGCCTGCAGACTATAAAAGAGAACCCAACCCAAAAAGTTTGGTTGATTAGTCTGTGGCATTCTGTTAAACTGTTGCTTATGGCGGTCTCTGTGAGCTTCTCAGCGACATTCAGCCAGCCAGGTATCCTGCCTGCAGTAGATGGAATGTGGCAATGGAACGCTGGCTGCGCGTGTCATAATAGGCTCTGAGCCTTTATATACCTGTGCACAGCAGCAGCCACCTTCAGTCTGCTGCTGGACAGCCAGCAGCAGCAGCAGCAGGAGAGGTATGTAATCAGGAGCCCTCCTGCTAAGGGTAGACAGCTGCTCGTTCCACCCCACCCCCCGCCTTAATTGGTTCTCCTCCCTTCCAACGGTGTTGAGGCGGGTGGGAACAGCAGGGGGTGAAGGTGCTGTGTTTAAAGAGGTGGAGTTATGCAGATCTAAAACGCGTGGATTGCAGCAGCAGCAAGCCGAAAAGTGCAGGCATGTAAGGGATCTAGAGGTTGACAACATGTCTTCTTAACGGGAGTCCAGGAGCTCATCTCCACAAATGGACTTTTCAGGATCCTTGGGTGGCTCCGTAGTTTGAAACCAATTCTGGTTATCGCTTCTCGGCCTTTTGGCTAAGATCAAGTGTAGTATCTGTTCTTATCAGTTTAATATCTGATACGTCCCCTATCTGGGGACCATATATTAAATGGATTTTTAGAACAGGGAGATGGAAAAAGAGCTTGCTCTGTCCACTCCACGCATTGACCTGGTATTGCAGTATCTCCAGGACCGGTGCACCCCTTCTTTAATGCAGTTTCTAAAATCAGAAAGAATTGAATTCAATGTTTTTTGTTCATTTTGCTTGTTTGTCGGATTTTGGGATGGACTCTTTGGCTTTGCTTTTCTTCTCCTCATTGGATTTTTCATGTTCAAAGTTGCAGAAGCCAGATTACAAGCTCATTTTGGTTCATCTTCAGCAACTGTGCATTGCATTGCCATGTAATGTGATGCAATGCTATCTTTCTAGCTCTCCCTTTTTACTTCCTTTTGGATAAACAGACATATTAGGCAAGCATTTTGGAGCTTTCACCTAAATAACTACAGGTGGTGAGATAAGCTGCACAATATAATTGACCTTTCAGTATATTGTTGCACACACACCATCTATTTAGCAAATGCCCTTGTTATCAACAGCAGCCTTTTAAACTCACCTGAGCTAACAGGTATGTGCGCTGGTTACTCTGCTGCGCTTAAAATTTCTTTTTTGGTTTGCTACAATGCCTTTTCTGAAACGTTGTCTCCTTCTGCTGGAACACTGACTTCTTTCATTTAATGCCTGCAGACTATAAAAGAGAACCCAACCCAAAAAGTTTGGTTGATTAGTCTGTGGCATTCTGTTAAACTGTTGCTTATGGCGGTCTCTGTGAGCTTCTCAGCGACATTCAGCCAGCCAGGTATCCTGCCTGCAGTAGATGGAATGTGGCAATGGAACGCTGGCTGCGCGTGTCATAATAGGCTCTGAGCCTTTATATACCTGTGCACAGCAGCAGCCACCTTCAGTCTGCTGCTGGACAGCCAGCAGCAGCAGCAGCAGGAGAGGTATGTAATCAGGAGCCCTCCTGCTAAGGGTAGACAGCTGCTCGTTCCACCCCACCCCCCGCCTTAATTGGTTCTCCTCCCTTCCAACGGTGTTGAGGCGGGTGGGAACAGCAGGGGGTGAAGGTGCTGTGTTTAAAGAGGTGGAGTTATGCAGATCTAAAACGCGTGGATTGCAGCAGCAGCAAGCCGAAAAGTGCAGGCATGTAAGGGATCTAGAGGTTGACAACATGTCTTCTTAACGGGAGTCCAGGAGCTCATCTCCACAAATGGACTTTTCAGGATCCTTGGGTGGCTCCGTAGTTTGAAACCAATTCTGGTTATCGCTTCTCGGCCTTTTGGCTAAGATCAAGTGTAGTATCTGTTCTTATCAGTTTAATATCTGATACGTCCCCTATCTGGGGACCATATATTAAATGGATTTTTAGAACAGGGAGATGGAAAAAGAGCTTGCTCTGTCCACTCCACGCATTGACCTGGTATTGCAGTATCTCCAGGACCGGTGCACCCCTTCTTTAATGCAGTTTCTAAAATCAGAAAGAATTGAATTCAATGTTTTTTGTTCATTTTGCTTGTTTGTCGGATTTTGGGATGGACTCTTTGGCTTTGCTTTTCTTCTCCTCATTGGATTTTTCATGTTCAAAGTTGCAGAAGCCAGATTACAAGCTCATTTTGGTTCATCTTCAGCAACTGTGCATTGCATTGCCATGTAATGTGATGCAATGCTATCTTTCTAGCTCTCCCTTTTTACTTCCTTTTGGATAAACAGACATATTAGGCAAGCATTTTGGAGCTTTCACCTAAATAACTACAGGTGGTGAGATAAGCTGCACAATATAATTGACCTTTCAGTATATTGTTGCACACACACCATCTATTTAGCAAATGCCCTTGTTATCAACAGCAGCCTTTTAAACTCACCTGAGCTAACAGGTATGTGCGCTGGTTACTCTGCTGCGCTTAAAATTTCTTTTTTGGTTTGCTACAATGCCTTTTCTGAAACGTTGTCTCCTTCTGCTGGAACACTGACTTCTTTCATTTAATGCCTGCAGACTATAAAAGAGAACCCAACCCAAAAAGTTTGGTTGATTAGTCTGTGGCATTCTGTTAAACTGTTGCTTATGGCGGTCTCTGTGAGCTTCTCAGCGACATTCAGCCAGCCAGGTATCCTGCCTGCAGTAGATGGAATGTGGCAATGGAACGCTGGCTGCGCGTGTCATAATAGGCTCTGAGCCTTTATATACCTGTGCACAGCAGCAGCCACCTTCAGTCTGCTGCTGGACAGCCAGCAGCAGCAGCAGCAGGAGAGGTATGTAATCAGGAGCCCTCCTGCTAAGGGTAGACAGCTGCTCGTTCCACCCCACCCCCCGCCTTAATTGGTTCTCCTCCCTTCCAACGGTGTTGAGGCGGGTGGGAACAGCAGGGGGTGAAGGTGCTGTGTTTAAAGAGGTGGAGTTATGCAGATCTAAAACGCGTGGATTGCAGCAGCAGCAAGCCGAAAAGTGCAGGCATGTAAGGGATCTAGAGGTTGACAACATGTCTTCTTAACGGGAGTCCAGGAGCTCATCTCCACAAATGGACTTTTCAGGATCCTTGGGTGGCTCCGTAGTTTGAAACCAATTCTGGTTATCGCTTCTCGGCCTTTTGGCTAAGATCAAGTGTAGTATCTGTTCTTATCAGTTTAATATCTGATACGTCCCCTATCTGGGGACCATATATTAAATGGATTTTTAGAACAGGGAGATGGAAAAAGAGCTTGCTCTGTCCACTCCACGCATTGACCTGGTATTGCAGTATCTCCAGGACCGGTGCACCCCTTCTTTAATGCAGTTTCTAAAATCAGAAAGAATTGAATTCAATGTTTTTTGTTCATTTTGCTTGTTTGTCGGATTTTGGGATGGACTCTTTGGCTTTGCTTTTCTTCTCCTCATTGGATTTTTCATGTTCAAAGTTGCAGAAGCCAGATTACAAGCTCATTTTGGTTCATCTTCAGCAACTGTGCATTGCATTGCCATGTAATGTGATGCAATGCTATCTTTCTAGCTCTCCCTTTTTACTTCCTTTTGGATAAACAGACATATTAGGCAAGCATTTTGGAGCTTTCACCTAAATAACTACAGGTGGTGAGATAAGCTGCACAATATAATTGACCTTTCAGTATATTGTTGCACACACACCATCTATTTAGCAAATGCCCTTGTTATCAACAGCAGCCTTTTAAACTCACCTGAGCTAACAGGTATGTGCGCTGGTTACTCTGCTGCGCTTAAAATTTCTTTTTTGGTTTGCTACAATGCCTTTTCTGAAACGTTGTCTCCTTCTGCTGGAACACTGACTTCTTTCATTTAATGCCTGCAGACTATAAAAGAGAACCCAACCCAAAAAGTTTGGTTGATTAGTCTGTGGCATTCTGTTAAACTGTTGCTTATGGCGGTCTCTGTGAGCTTCTCAGCGACATTCAGCCAGCCAGGTATCCTGCCTGCAGTAGATGGAATGTGGCAATGGAACGCTGGCTGCGCGTGTCATAATAGGCTCTGAGCCTTTATATACCTGTGCACAGCAGCAGCCACCTTCAGTCTGCTGCTGGACAGCCAGCAGCAGCAGCAGCAGGAGAGGTATGTAATCAGGAGCCCTCCTGCTAAGGGTAGACAGCTGCTCGTTCCACCCCACCCCCCGCCTTAATTGGTTCTCCTCCCTTCCAACGGTGTTGAGGCGGGTGGGAACAGCAGGGGGTGAAGGTGCTGTGTTTAAAGAGGTGGAGTTATGCAGATCTAAAACGCGTGGATTGCAGCAGCAGCAAGCCGAAAAGTGCAGGCATGTAAGGGATCTAGAGGTTGACAACATGTCTTCTTAACGGGAGTCCAGGAGCTCATCTCCACAAATGGACTTTTCAGGATCCTTGGGTGGCTCCGTAGTTTGAAACCAATTCTGGTTATCGCTTCTCGGCCTTTTGGCTAAGATCAAGTGTAGTATCTGTTCTTATCAGTTTAATATCTGATACGTCCCCTATCTGGGGACCATATATTAAATGGATTTTTAGAACAGGGAGATGGAAAAAGAGCTTGCTCTGTCCACTCCACGCATTGACCTGGTATTGCAGTATCTCCAGGACCGGTGCACCCCTTCTTTAATGCAGTTTCTAAAATCAGAAAGAATTGAATTCAATGTTTTTTGTTCATTTTGCTTGTTTGTCGGATTTTGGGATGGACTCTTTGGCTTTGCTTTTCTTCTCCTCATTGGATTTTTCATGTTCAAAGTTGCAGAAGCCAGATTACAAGCTCATTTTGGTTCATCTTCAGCAACTGTGCATTGCATTGCCATGTAATGTGATGCAATGCTATCTTTCTAGCTCTCCCTTTTTACTTCCTTTTGGATAAACAGACATATTAGGCAAGCATTTTGGAGCTTTCACCTAAATAACTACAGGTGGTGAGATAAGCTGCACAATATAATTGACCTTTCAGTATATTGTTGCACACACACCATCTATTTAGCAAATGCCCTTGTTATCAACAGCAGCCTTTTAAACTCACCTGAGCTAACAGGTATGTGCGCTGGTTACTCTGCTGCGCTTAAAATTTCTTTTTTGGTTTGCTACAATGCCTTTTCTGAAACGTTGTCTCCTTCTGCTGGAACACTGACTTCTTTCATTTAATGCCTGCAGACTATAAAAGAGAACCCAACCCAAAAAGTTTGGTTGATTAGTCTGTGGCATTCTGTTAAACTGTTGCTTATGGCGGTCTCTGTGAGCTTCTCAGCGACATTCAGCCAGCCAGGTATCCTGCCTGCAGTAGATGGAATGTGGCAATGGAACGCTGGCTGCGCGTGTCATAATAGGCTCTGAGCCTTTATATACCTGTGCACAGCAGCAGCCACCTTCAGTCTGCTGCTGGACAGCCAGCAGCAGCAGCAGCAGGAGAGGTATGTAATCAGGAGCCCTCCTGCTAAGGGTAGACAGCTGCTCGTTCCACCCCACCCCCCGCCTTAATTGGTTCTCCTCCCTTCCAACGGTGTTGAGGCGGGTGGGAACAGCAGGGGGTGAAGGTGCTGTGTTTAAAGAGGTGGAGTTATGCAGATCTAAAACGCGTGGATTGCAGCAGCAGCAAGCCGAAAAGTGCAGGCATGTAAGGGATCTAGAGGTTGACAACATGTCTTCTTAACGGGAGTCCAGGAGCTCATCTCCACAAATGGACTTTTCAGGATCCTTGGGTGGCTCCGTAGTTTGAAACCAATTCTGGTTATCGCTTCTCGGCCTTTTGGCTAAGATCAAGTGTAGTATCTGTTCTTATCAGTTTAATATCTGATACGTCCCCTATCTGGGGACCATATATTAAATGGATTTTTAGAACAGGGAGATGGAAAAAGAGCTTGCTCTGTCCACTCCACGCATTGACCTGGTATTGCAGTATCTCCAGGACCGGTGCACCCCTTCTTTAATGCAGTTTCTAAAATCAGAAAGAATTGAATTCAATGTTTTTTGTTCATTTTGCTTGTTTGTCGGATTTTGGGATGGACTCTTTGGCTTTGCTTTTCTTCTCCTCATTGGATTTTTCATGTTCAAAGTTGCAGAAGCCAGATTACAAGCTCATTTTGGTTCATCTTCAGCAACTGTGCATTGCATTGCCATGTAATGTGATGCAATGCTATCTTTCTAGCTCTCCCTTTTTACTTCCTTTTGGATAAACAGACATATTAGGCAAGCATTTTGGAGCTTTCACCTAAATAACTACAGGTGGTGAGATAAGCTGCACAATATAATTGACCTTTCAGTATATTGTTGCACACACACCATCTATTTAGCAAATGCCCTTGTTATCAACAGCAGCCTTTTAAACTCACCTGAGCTAACAGGTATGTGCGCTGGTTACTCTGCTGCGCTTAAAATTTCTTTTTTGGTTTGCTACAATGCCTTTTCTGAAACGTTGTCTCCTTCTGCTGGAACACTGACTTCTTTCATTTAATGCCTGCAGACTATAAAAGAGAACCCAACCCAAAAAGTTTGGTTGATTAGTCTGTGGCATTCTGTTAAACTGTTGCTTATGGCGGTCTCTGTGAGCTTCTCAGCGACATTCAGCCAGCCAGGTATCCTGCCTGCAGTAGATGGAATGTGGCAATGGAACGCTGGCTGCGCGTGTCATAATAGGCTCTGAGCCTTTATATACCTGTGCACAGCAGCAGCCACCTTCAGTCTGCTGCTGGACAGCCAGCAGCAGCAGCAGCAGGAGAGGTATGTAATCAGGAGCCCTCCTGCTAAGGGTAGACAGCTGCTCGTTCCACCCCACCCCCCGCCTTAATTGGTTCTCCTCCCTTCCAACGGTGTTGAGGCGGGTGGGAACAGCAGGGGGTGAAGGTGCTGTGTTTAAAGAGGTGGAGTTATGCAGATCTAAAACGCGTGGATTGCAGCAGCAGCAAGCCGAAAAGTGCAGGCATGTAAGGGATCTAGAGGTTGACAACATGTCTTCTTAACGGGAGTCCAGGAGCTCATCTCCACAAATGGACTTTTCAGGATCCTTGGGTGGCTCCGTAGTTTGAAACCAATTCTGGTTATCGCTTCTCGGCCTTTTGGCTAAGATCAAGTGTAGTATCTGTTCTTATCAGTTTAATATCTGATACGTCCCCTATCTGGGGACCATATATTAAATGGATTTTTAGAACAGGGAGATGGAAAAAGAGCTTGCTCTGTCCACTCCACGCATTGACCTGGTATTGCAGTATCTCCAGGACCGGTGCACCCCTTCTTTAATGCAGTTTCTAAAATCAGAAAGAATTGAATTCAATGTTTTTTGTTCATTTTGCTTGTTTGTCGGATTTTGGGATGGACTCTTTGGCTTTGCTTTTCTTCTCCTCATTGGATTTTTCATGTTCAAAGTTGCAGAAGCCAGATTACAAGCTCATTTTGGTTCATCTTCAGCAACTGTGCATTGCATTGCCATGTAATGTGATGCAATGCTATCTTTCTAGCTCTCCCTTTTTACTTCCTTTTGGATAAACAGACATATTAGGCAAGCATTTTGGAGCTTTCACCTAAATAACTACAGGTGGTGAGATAAGCTGCACAATATAATTGACCTTTCAGTATATTGTTGCACACACACCATCTATTTAGCAAATGCCCTTGTTATCAACAGCAGCCTTTTAAACTCACCTGAGCTAACAGGTATGTGCGCTGGTTACTCTGCTGCGCTTAAAATTTCTTTTTTGGTTTGCTACAATGCCTTTTCTGAAACGTTGTCTCCTTCTGCTGGAACACTGACTTCTTTCATTTAATGCCTGCAGACTATAAAAGAGAACCCAACCCAAAAAGTTTGGTTGATTAGTCTGTGGCATTCTGTTAAACTGTTGCTTATGGCGGTCTCTGTGAGCTTCTCAGCGACATTCAGCCAGCCAGGTATCCTGCCTGCAGTAGATGGAATGTGGCAATGGAACGCTGGCTGCGCGTGTCATAATAGGCTCTGAGCCTTTATATACCTGTGCACAGCAGCAGCCACCTTCAGTCTGCTGCTGGACAGCCAGCAGCAGCAGCAGCAGGAGAGGTATGTAATCAGGAGCCCTCCTGCTAAGGGTAGACAGCTGCTCGTTCCACCCCACCCCCCGCCTTAATTGGTTCTCCTCCCTTCCAACGGTGTTGAGGCGGGTGGGAACAGCAGGGGGTGAAGGTGCTGTGTTTAAAGAGGTGGAGTTATGCAGATCTAAAACGCGTGGATTGCAGCAGCAGCAAGCCGAAAAGTGCAGGCATGTAAGGGATCTAGAGGTTGACAACATGTCTTCTTAACGGGAGTCCAGGAGCTCATCTCCACAAATGGACTTTTCAGGATCCTTGGGTGGCTCCGTAGTTTGAAACCAATTCTGGTTATCGCTTCTCGGCCTTTTGGCTAAGATCAAGTGTAGTATCTGTTCTTATCAGTTTAATATCTGATACGTCCCCTATCTGGGGACCATATATTAAATGGATTTTTAGAACAGGGAGATGGAAAAAGAGCTTGCTCTGTCCACTCCACGCATTGACCTGGTATTGCAGTATCTCCAGGACCGGTGCACCCCTTCTTTAATGCAGTTTCTAAAATCAGAAAGAATTGAATTCAATGTTTTTTGTTCATTTTGCTTGTTTGTCGGATTTTGGGATGGACTCTTTGGCTTTGCTTTTCTTCTCCTCATTGGATTTTTCATGTTCAAAGTTGCAGAAGCCAGATTACAAGCTCATTTTGGTTCATCTTCAGCAACTGTGCATTGCATTGCCATGTAATGTGATGCAATGCTATCTTTCTAGCTCTCCCTTTTTACTTCCTTTTGGATAAACAGACATATTAGGCAAGCATTTTGGAGCTTTCACCTAAATAACTACAGGTGGTGAGATAAGCTGCACAATATAATTGACCTTTCAGTATATTGTTGCACACACACCATCTATTTAGCAAATGCCCTTGTTATCAACAGCAGCCTTTTAAACTCACCTGAGCTAACAGGTATGTGCGCTGGTTACTCTGCTGCGCTTAAAATTTCTTTTTTGGTTTGCTACAATGCCTTTTCTGAAACGTTGTCTCCTTCTGCTGGAACACTGACTTCTTTCATTTAATGCCTGCAGACTATAAAAGAGAACCCAACCCAAAAAGTTTGGTTGATTAGTCTGTGGCATTCTGTTAAACTGTTGCTTATGGCGGTCTCTGTGAGCTTCTCAGCGACATTCAGCCAGCCAGGTATCCTGCCTGCAGTAGATGGAATGTGGCAATGGAACGCTGGCTGCGCGTGTCATAATAGGCTCTGAGCCTTTATATACCTGTGCACAGCAGCAGCCACCTTCAGTCTGCTGCTGGACAGCCAGCAGCAGCAGCAGCAGGAGAGGTATGTAATCAGGAGCCCTCCTGCTAAGGGTAGACAGCTGCTCGTTCCACCCCACCCCCCGCCTTAATTGGTTCTCCTCCCTTCCAACGGTGTTGAGGCGGGTGGGAACAGCAGGGGGTGAAGGTGCTGTGTTTAAAGAGGTGGAGTTATGCAGATCTAAAACGCGTGGATTGCAGCAGCAGCAAGCCGAAAAGTGCAGGCATGTAAGGGATCTAGAGGTTGACAACATGTCTTCTTAACGGGAGTCCAGGAGCTCATCTCCACAAATGGACTTTTCAGGATCCTTGGGTGGCTCCGTAGTTTGAAACCAATTCTGGTTATCGCTTCTCGGCCTTTTGGCTAAGATCAAGTGTAGTATCTGTTCTTATCAGTTTAATATCTGATACGTCCCTATCTGGGGACCATATATTAAATGGATTTTTAGAACAGGGAGATGGAAAAAGAGCTTGCTCTGTCCACTCCACGCATTGACCTGGTATTGCAGTATCTCCAGGACCGGTGCACCCCTTCTTTAATGCAGTTTCTAAAATCAGAAAGAATTGAATTCAATGTTTTTTGTTCATTTTGCTTGTTTGTCGGATTTTGGGATGGACTCTTTGGCTTTGCTTTTCTTCTCCTCATTGGATTTTTTCATGTTCAAAGTTGCAGAAGCCAGATTACAAGCTCATTTTGGTTCATCTTCAGCAACTGTGCATTGCATTGCCATGTAATGTGATGCAATGCTATCTTTCTAGCTCTCCCTTTTTACTTCCTTTTGGATAAACAGACATATTAGGCAAGCATTTTGGAGCTTTCACCTAAATAACTACAGGTGGTGAGATAAGCTGCACAATATAATTGACCTTTCAGTATATTGTTGCACACACACCATCTATTTAGCAAATGCCCTTGTTATCAACAGCAGCCTTTTAAACTCACCTGAGCTAACAGGTATGTGCGCTGGTTACTCTGCTGCGCTTAAAATTTCTTTTTTGGTTTGCTACAATGCCTTTTCTGAAACGTTGTCTCCTTCTGCTGGAACACTGACTTCTTTCATTTAATGCCTGCAGACTATAAAAGAGAACCCAACCCAAAAAGTTTGGTTGATTAGTCTGTGGCATTCTGTTAAACTGTTGCTTATGGCGGTCTCTGTGAGCTTCTCAGCGACATTCAGCCAGCCAGGTATCCTGCCTGCAGTAGATGGAATGTGGCAATGGAACGCTGGCTGCGCGTGTCATAATAGGCTCTGAGCCTTTATATACCTGTGCACAGCAGCAGCCACCTTCAGTCTGCTGCTGGACAGCCAGCAGCAGCAGCAGC
Source organism: Phyllobates terribilis (assembly GCF_046119375.1). Lineage (NCBI taxonomy): Eukaryota > Metazoa > Chordata > Amphibia > Anura > Dendrobatidae > Phyllobates > Phyllobates terribilis. The sequence continues at coordinate 4,771 of NW_027370920.1, read as the reverse complement.
AGGAGAGGTATGTAATCAGGAGCCCTCCTGCTAAGGGTAGACAGCTGCTCGTTCCACCCCACCCCCCGCCTTAATTGGTTCTCCTCCCTTCCAACGGTGTTGAGGCGGGTGGGAACAGCAGGGGGTGAAGGTGCTGTGTTTAAAGAGGTGGAGTTATGCAGATCTAAAACGCGTGGATTGCAGCAGCAGCAAGCCGAAAAGTGCAGGCATGTAAGGGATCTAGAGGTTGACAACATGTCTTCTTAACGGGAGTCCAGGAGCTCATCTCCACAAATGGACTTTTCAGGATCCTTGGGTGGCTCCGTAGTTTGAAACCAATTCTGGTTATCGCTTCTCGGCCTTTTGGCTAAGATCAAGTGTAGTATCTGTTCTTATCAGTTTAATATCTGATACGTCCCCTATCTGGGGACCATATATTAAATGGATTTTTAGAACAGGGAGATGGAAAAAGAGCTTGCTCTGTCCACTCCACGCATTGACCTGGTATTGCAGTATCTCCAGGACCGGTGCACCCCTTCTTTAATGCAGTTTCTAAAATCAGAAAGAATTGAATTCAATGTTTTTTGTTCATTTTGCTTGTTTGTCGGATTTTGGGATGGACTCTTTGGCTTTGCTTTTCTTCTCCTCATTGGATTTTTCATGTTCAAAGTTGCAGAAGCCAGATTACAAGCTCATTTTGGTTCATCTTCAGCAACTGTGCATTGCATTGCCATGTAATGTGATGCAATGCTATCTTTCTAGCTCTCCCTTTTTACTTCCTTTTGGATAAACAGACATATTAGGCAAGCATTTTGGAGCTTTCACCTAAATAACTACAGGTGGTGAGATAAGCTGCACAATATAATTGACCTTTCAGTATATTGTTGCACACACACCATCTATTTAGCAAATGCCCTTGTTATCAACAGCAGCCTTTTAAACTCACCTGAGCTAACAGGTATGTGCGCTGGTTACTCTGCTGCGCTTAAAATTTCTTTTTTGGTTTGCTACAATGCCTTTTCTGAAACGTTGTCTCCTTCTGCTGGAACACTGACTTCTTTCATTTAATGCCTGCAGACTATAAAAGAGAACCCAACCCAAAAAGTTTGGTTGATTAGTCTGTGGCATTCTGTTAAACTGTTGCTTATGGCGGTCTCTGTGAGCTTCTCAGCGACATTCAGCCAGCCAGGTATCCTGCCTGCAGTAGATGGAATGTGGCAATGGAACGCTGGCTGCGCGTGTCATAATAGGCTCTGAGCCTTTATATACCTGTGCACAGCAGCAGCCACCTTCAGTCTGCTGCTGGACAGCCAGCAGCAGCAGCAGCAGGAGAGGTATGTAATCAGGAGCCCTCCTGCTAAGGGTAGACAGCTGCTCGTTCCACCCCACCCCCCGCCTTAATTGGTTCTCCTCCCTTCCAACGGTGTTGAGGCGGGTGGGAACAGCAGGGGGTGAAGGTGCTGTGTTTAAAGAGGTGGAGTTATGCAGATCTAAAACGCGTGGATTGCAGCAGCAGCAAGCCGAAAAGTGCAGGCATGTAAGGGATCTAGAGGTTGACAACATGTCTTCTTAACGGGAGTCCAGGAGCTCATCTCCACAAATGGACTTTTCAGGATCCTTGGGTGGCTCCGTAGTTTGAAACCAATTCTGGTTATCGCTTCTCGGCCTTTTGGCTAAGATCAAGTGTAGTATCTGTTCTTATCAGTTTAATATCTGATACGTCCCCTATCTGGGGACCATATATTAAATGGATTTTTAGAACAGGGAGATGGAAAAAGAGCTTGCTCTGTCCACTCCACGCATTGACCTGGTATTGCAGTATCTCCAGGACCGGTGCACCCCTTCTTTAATGCAGTTTCTAAAATCAGAAAGAATTGAATTCAATGTTTTTTGTTCATTTTGCTTGTTTGTCGGATTTTGGGATGGACTCTTTGGCTTTGCTTTTCTTCTCCTCATTGGATTTTTCATGTTCAAAGTTGCAGAAGCCAGATTACAAGCTCATTTTGGTTCATCTTCAGCAACTGTGCATTGCATTGCCATGTAATGTGATGCAATGCTATCTTTCTAGCTCTCCCTTTTTACTTCCTTTTGGATAAACAGACATATTAGGCAAGCATTTTGGAGCTTTCACCTAAATAACTACAGGTGGTGAGATAAGCTGCACAATATAATTGACCTTTCAGTATATTGTTGCACACACACCATCTATTTAGCAAATGCCCTTGTTATCAACAGCAGCCTTTTAAACTCACCTGAGCTAACAGGTATGTGCGCTGGTTACTCTGCTGCGCTTAAAATTTCTTTTTTGGTTTGCTACAATGCCTTTTCTGAAACGTTGTCTCCTTCTGCTGGAACACTGACTTCTTTCATTTAATGCCTGCAGACTATAAAAGAGAACCCAACCCAAAAAGTTTGGTTGATTAGTCTGTGGCATTCTGTTAAACTGTTGCTTATGGCGGTCTCTGTGAGCTTCTCAGCGACATTCAGCCAGCCAGGTATCCTGCCTGCAGTAGATGGAATGTGGCAATGGAACGCTGGCTGCGCGTGTCATAATAGGCTCTGAGCCTTTATATACCTGTGCACAGCAGCAGCCACCTTCAGTCTGCTGCTGGACAGCCAGCAGCAGCAGCAGCAGGAGAGGTATGTAATCAGGAGCCCTCCTGCTAAGGGTAGACAGCTGCTCGTTCCACCCCACCCCCCGCCTTAATTGGTTCTCCTCCCTTCCAACGGTGTTGAGGCGGGTGGGAACAGCAGGGGGTGAAGGTGCTGTGTTTAAAGAGGTGGAGTTATGCAGATCTAAAACGCGTGGATTGCAGCAGCAGCAAGCCGAAAAGTGCAGGCATGTAAGGGATCTAGAGGTTGACAACATGTCTTCTTAACGGGAGTCCAGGAGCTCATCTCCACAAATGGACTTTTCAGGATCCTTGGGTGGCTCCGTAGTTTGAAACCAATTCTGGTTATCGCTTCTCGGCCTTTTGGCTAAGATCAAGTGTAGTATCTGTTCTTATCAGTTTAATATCTGATACGTCCCCTATCTGGGGACCATATATTAAATGGATTTTTAGAACAGGGAGATGGAAAAAGAGCTTGCTCTGTCCACTCCACGCATTGACCTGGTATTGCAGTATCTCCAGGACCGGTGCACCCCTTCTTTAATGCAGTTTCTAAAATCAGAAAGAATTGAATTCAATGTTTTTTGTTCATTTTGCTTGTTTGTCGGATTTTGGGATGGACTCTTTGGCTTTGCTTTTCTTCTCCTCATTGGATTTTTCATGTTCAAAGTTGCAGAAGCCAGATTACAAGCTCATTTTGGTTCATCTTCAGCAACTGTGCATTGCATTGCCATGTAATGTGATGCAATGCTATCTTTCTAGCTCTCCCTTTTTACTTCCTTTTGGATAAACAGACATATTAGGCAAGCATTTTGGAGCTTTCACCTAAATAACTACAGGTGGTGAGATAAGCTGCACAATATAATTGACCTTTCAGTATATTGTTGCACACACACCATCTATTTAGCAAATGCCCTTGTTATCAACAGCAGCCTTTTAAACTCACCTGAGCTAACAGGTATGTGCGCTGGTTACTCTGCTGCGCTTAAAATTTCTTTTTTGGTTTGCTACAATGCCTTTTCTGAAACGTTGTCTCCTTCTGCTGGAACACTGACTTCTTTCATTTAATGCCTGCAGACTATAAAAGAGAACCCAACCCAAAAAGTTTGGTTGATTAGTCTGTGGCATTCTGTTAAACTGTTGCTTATGGCGGTCTCTGTGAGCTTCTCAGCGACATTCAGCCAGCCAGGTATCCTGCCTGCAGTAGATGGAATGTGGCAATGGAACGCTGGCTGCGCGTGTCATAATAGGCTCTGAGCCTTTATATACCTGTGCACAGCAGCAGCCACCTTCAGTCTGCTGCTGGACAGCCAGCAGCAGCAGCAGCAGGAGAGGTATGTAATCAGGAGCCCTCCTGCTAAGGGTAGACAGCTGCTCGTTCCACCCCACCCCCCGCCTTAATTGGTTCTCCTCCCTTCCAACGGTGTTGAGGCGGGTGGGAACAGCAGGGGGTGAAGGTGCTGTGTTTAAAGAGGTGGAGTTATGCAGATCTAAAACGCGTGGATTGCAGCAGCAGCAAGCCGAAAAGTGCAGGCATGTAAGGGATCTAGAGGTTGACAACATGTCTTCTTAACGGGAGTCCAGGAGCTCATCTCCACAAATGGACTTTTCAGGATCCTTGGGTGGCTCCGTAGTTTGAAACCAATTCTGGTTATCGCTTCTCGGCCTTTTGGCTAAGATCAAGTGTAGTATCTGTTCTTATCAGTTTAATATCTGATACGTCCCCTATCTGGGGACCATATATTAAATGGATTTTTAGAACAGGGAGATGGAAAAAGAGCTTGCTCTGTCCACTCCACGCATTGACCTGGTATTGCAGTATCTCCAGGACCGGTGCACCCCTTCTTTAATGCAGTTTCTAAAATCAGAAAGAATTGAATTCAATGTTTTTTGTTCATTTTGCTTGTTTGTCGGATTTTGGGATGGACTCTTTGGCTTTGCTTTTCTTCTCCTCATTGGATTTTTCATGTTCAAAGTTGCAGAAGCCAGATTACAAGCTCATTTTGGTTCATCTTCAGCAACTGTGCATTGCATTGCCATGTAATGTGATGCAATGCTATCTTTCTAGCTCTCCCTTTTTACTTCCTTTTGGATAAACAGACATATTAGGCAAGCATTTTGGAGCTTTCACCTAAATAACTACAGGTGGTGAGATAAGCTGCACAATATAATTGACCTTT
>NW_027370919.1:0-32201 GCF_046119375.1 Phyllobates terribilis | reverse complement strand
TCAAAGAGAGTGAGATGCCAGCTCCTTTCATTCAGTCAGTAGTTTCAAACATTTCTGGTATATGAAAACATGTTTTTCAATGGCAAAAATCAATGAATATTGTAAATGCACAAACAGTAATATCTCCACATTGCACGGTGCCAATTCTGAAATTTTTAGCTTTTTCCTGTTAATCCTAGCATGATAAAGAAGATTCAAAGAGAGTGAGATGCCAGCTCCTTTCATTCAGTCAGTAGCTTCAAACATTTCTGGTATATGAAAAACATGTTTTTCAATGGCAAAAATCAATGAATATTGTAAATGCACAAACAGTAATATCTCCACATTGCAAGGTGCAATTCTGAAATTTTTTGCTTTTTCCTGCTAATCCTAGCATGATAAAGAAGATTCAAAGAGAGTGAGATGCCAGCTCCTTTCATTCAGTCAGTAGCTTCAAACATTTCTGGTATATGAAAAACATGTTTTTCAATGGCAAAAATCAATGAATATTGTAAATGCACAAACAGTAATATCTCCACATTGCACGGTGCAATTCTGAAATTTTTAGCTTTTTCCTGTTAATCCTAGCATGATAAAGAAGATTCAAAGAGAGTGAGATGCCAGCTCCTTTCATTCAGTCAGTAGCTTCAAACATTTCTGGTATATGAAAAACATGTTTTTCAATGGCAAAAATCAATGAATATTGTAAATGCACAAACAGTAATATCTCCACATTGCAAGGTGCAATTCTGAAATTTTTTGCTTTTTCCTGCTAATCCTAGCATGATAAAGAAGATTCAAAGAGAGTGAGATGCCAGCTCCTTTCATTCAGTCAGTAGCTTCAAACATTTCTGGTATATGAAAAACATGTTTTTCAATGGCAAAAATCAATGAATATTGTAAATGCACAAACAGTAATATCTCCACATTGCACGGTGCAATTCTGAAATTTTTAGCTTTTTCCTGTTAATCCTAGCATGATAAAGAAGATTCAAAGAGAGTGAGATGCCAGCTCCTTTCATTCAGTCAGTAGCTTCAAACATTTCTGGTATATGAAAAACATGTTTTTCAATGGCAAAAATCAATGAATATTGTAAATGCACAAACAGTAATATCTCCACATTGCAAGGTGCAATTCTGAAATTTTTTGCTTTTTCCTGCTAATCCTAGCATGATAAAGAAGATTCAAAGAGAGTGAGATGCCAGCTCCTTTCATTCAGTCAGTAGCTTCAAACATTTCTGGTATATGAAAAACATGTTTTTCAATGGCAAAAATCAATGAATATTGTAAATGCACAAACAGTAATATCTCCACATTGCAAGGTGCAATTCTGAAGTTTTTTGCTTTTTCCTGTTAATCCTAGCATGATAAAGAAGATTCAAAGAGAGTGAGATGCCAGCTCCTTTCATTCAGTCAGTAGCTTCAAACATTTCTGGTATATGAAAAACATGTTTTTCAATGGCAAAAATCAATGAATATTGTAAATGCACAAACAGTAATATCTCCACATTGCAAGGTGCAATTCTGAAATTTTTTGCTTTTTCCTGCTAATCCTAGCATGATAAAGAAGATTCAAAGAGAGTGAGATGCCAGCTCCTTTCATTCAGTCAGTAGCTTCAAACATTTCTGGTATATGAAAAACATGTTTTTCAATGGCAAAAATCAATGAATATTGTAAATGCACAAACAGTAATATCTCCACATTGCACGGTGCAATTCTGAAATTTTTAGCTTTTTCCTGTTAATCCTAGCATGATAAAGAAGATTCAAAGAGAGTGAGATGCCAGCTCCTTTCATTCAGTCAGTAGCTTCAAACATTTCTGGTATATGAAAAACATGTTTTTCAATGGCAAAAATCAATGAATATTGTAAATGCACAAACAGTAATATCTCCACATTGCAAGGTGCAATTCTGAAATTTTTTGCTTTTTCCTGCTAATCCTAGCATGATAAAGAAGATTCAAAGAGAGTGAGATGCCAGCTCCTTTCATTCAGTCAGTAGCTTCAAACATTTCTGGTATATGAAAAACATGTTTTTCAATGGCAAAAATCAATGAATATTGTAAATGCACAAACAGTAATATCTCCACATTGCACGGTGCAATTCTGAAATTTTTAGCTTTTTCCTGTTAATCCTAGCATGATAAAGAAGATTCAAAGAGAGTGAGATGCCAGCTCCTTTCATTCAGTCAGTAGCTTCAAACATTTCTGGTATATGAAAAACATGTTTTTCAATGGCAAAAATCAATGAATATTGTAAATGCACAAACAGTAATATCTCCACATTGCAAGGTGCAATTCTGAAATTTTTTGCTTTTTCCTGTTAATCCTAGCATGATAAAGAAGATTCAAAGAGAGTGAGATGCCAGCTCCTTTCATTCAGTCAGTAGCTTCAAACATTTCTGGTATATGAAAAACATGTTTTTCAATGGCAAAAATCAATGAATATTGTAAATGCACAAACAGTAATATCTCCACATTGCAAGGTGCAATTCTGAAATTTTTTGCTTTTTCCTGCTAATCCTAGCATGATAAAGAAGATTCAAAGAGTGAGATGCCAGCTCCTTTCATTCAGTCAGTAGCTTCAAACATTTCTGGTATATGAAAAACATGTTTTTCAATGGCAAAAATCAATGAATATTGTAAATGCACAAACAGTAATATCTCCACATTGCAAGGTGCAATTCTGAAATTCTTTGCTTTTTCCTGTTAATCCTAGCATGATAAAGAAGATTCAAAGAGAGTGAGATGCCAGCTCCTTTCATTCAGTCAGTAGCTTCAAACATTTCTGGTATATGAAAAACATGTTTTTCAATGGCAAAAATCAATGAATATTGTAAATGCACAAACAGTAATATCTCCACATTGCAAGGTGCAATTCTGAAATTTTTTGCTTTTTCCTGCTAATCCTAGCATGATAAAGAAGATTCAAAGAGAGTGAGATGCCAGCTCCTTTCATTCAGTCAGTAGCTTCAAACATTTCTGGTATATGAAAAACATGTTTTTCAATGGCAAAAATCAATGAATATTGTAAATGCACAAACAGTAATATCTCCACATTGCACGGTGCAATTCTGAAATTTTTAGCTTTTTCCTGTTAATCCTAGCATGATAAAGAAGATTCAAAGAGAGTGAGATGCCAGCTCCTTTCATTCAGTCAGTAGCTTCAAACATTTCTGGTATATGAAAAACATGTTTTTCAATGGCAAAAATCAATGAATATTGTAAATGCACAAACAGTAATATCTCCACATTGCAAGGTGCAATTCTGAAATTTTTTGCTTTTTCCTGCTAATCCTAGCATGATAAAGAAGATTCAAAGAGAGTGAGATGCCAGCTCCTTTCATTCAGTCAGTAGCTTCAAACATTTCTGGTATATGAAAAACATGTTTTTCAATGGCAAAAATCAATGAATATTGTAAATGCACAAACAGTAATATCTCCACATTGCACGGTGCAATTCTGAAATTTTTAGCTTTTTCCTGTTAATCCTAGCATGATAAAGAAGATTCAAAGAGAGTGAGATGCCAGCTCCTTTCATTCAGTCAGTAGCTTCAAACATTTCTGGTATATGAAAAACATGTTTTTCAATGGCAAAAATCAATGAATATTGTAAATGCACAAACAGTAATATCTCCACATTGCAAGGTGCAATTCTGAAATTTTTTGCTTTTTCCTGCTAATCCTAGCATGATAAAGAAGATTCAAAGAGAGTGAGATGCCAGCTCCTTTCATTCAGTCAGTAGCTTCAAACATTTCTGGTATATGAAAAACATGTTTTTCAATGGCAAAAATCAATGAATATTGTAAATGCACAAACAGTAATATCTCCACATTGCAAGGTGCAATTCTGAAGTTTTTTGCTTTTTCCTGTTAATCCTAGCATGATAAAGAAGATTCAAAGAGAGTGAGATGCCAGCTCCTTTCATTCAGTCAGTAGCTTCAAACATTTCTGGTATATGAAAAACATGTTTTTCAATGGCAAAAATCAATGAATATTGTAAATGCACAAACAGTAATATCTCCACATTGCAAGGTGCAATTCTGAAATTTTTTGCTTTTTCCTGTTAATCCTAGCATGATAAAGAAGATTCAAAGAGAGTGAGATGCCAGCTCCTTTCATTCAGTCAGTAGCTTCAAACATTTCTGGTATATGAAAAACATGTTTTTCAATGGCAAAAATCAATGAATATTGTAAATGCACAAACAGTAATATCTCCACATTGCAAGGTGCAATTCTGAAATTTTTTGCTTTTTCCTGCTAATCCTAGCATGATAAAGAAGATTCAAAGAGTGAGATGCCAGCTCCTTTCATTCAGTCAGTAGCTTCAAACATTTCTGGTATATGAAAAACATGTTTTTCAATGGCAAAAATCAATGAATATTGTAAATGCACAAACAGTAATATCTCCACATTGCAAGGTGCAATTCTGAAATTCTTTGCTTTTTCCTGTTAATCCTAGCATGATAAAGAAGATTCAAAGAGAGTGAGATGCCAGCTCCTTTCATTCAGTCAGTAGCTTCAAACATTTCTGGTATATGAAAAACATGTTTTTCAATGGCAAAAATCAATGAATATTGTAAATGCACAAACAGTAATATCTCCACATTGCAAGGTGCAATTCTGAAATTTTTTGCTTTTTCCTGCTAATCCTAGCATGATAAAGAAGATTCAAAGAGAGTGAGATGCCAGCTCCTTTCATTCAGTCAGTAGCTTCAAACATTTCTGGTATATGAAAAACATGTTTTTCAATGGCAAAAATCAATGAATATTGTAAATGCACAAACAGTAATATCTCCACATTGCACGGTGCAATTCTGAAATTTTTAGCTTTTTCCTGTTAATCCTAGCATGATAAAGAAGATTCAAAGAGAGTGAGATGCCAGCTCCTTTCATTCAGTCAGTAGCTTCAAACATTTCTGGTATATGAAAAACATGTTTTTCAATGGCAAAAATCAATGAATATTGTAAATGCACAAACAGTAATATCTCCACATTGCAAGGTGCAATTCTGAAATTTTTTGCTTTTTCCTGCTAATCCTAGCATGATAAAGAAGATTCAAAGAGAGTGAGATGCCAGCTCCTTTCATTCAGTCAGTAGCTTCAAACATTTCTGGTATATGAAAAACATGTTTTTCAATGGCAAAAATCAATGAATATTGTAAATGCACAAACAGTAATATCTCCACATTGCACGGTGCAATTCTGAAATTTTTAGCTTTTTCCTGTTAATCCTAGCATGATAAAGAAGATTCAAAGAGAGTGAGATGCCAGCTCCTTTCATTCAGTCAGTAGCTTCAAACATTTCTGGTATATGAAAAACATGTTTTTCAATGGCAAAAATCAATGAATATTGTAAATGCACAAACAGTAATATCTCCACATTGCAAGGTGCAATTCTGAAATTTTTTGCTTTTTCCTGCTAATCCTAGCATGATAAAGAAGATTCAAAGAGAGTGAGATGCCAGCTCCTTTCATTCAGTCAGTAGCTTCAAACATTTCTGGTATATGAAAAACATGTTTTTCAATGGCAAAAATCAATGAATATTGTAAATGCACAAACAGTAATATCTCCACATTGCAAGGTGCAATTCTGAAATTTTTTGCTTTTTCCTGTTAATCCTAGCATGATAAAGAAGATTCAAAGAGAGTGAGATGCCAGCTCCTTTCATTCAGTCAGTAGCTTCAAACATTTCTGGTATATGAAAAACATGTTTTTCAATGGCAAAAATCAATGAATATTGTAAATGCACAAACAGTAATATCTCCACATTGCAAGGTGCAATTCTGAAATTTTTTGCTTTTTCCTGCTAATCCTAGCATGATAAAGAAGATTCAAAGAGAGTGAGATGCCAGCTCCTTTCATTCAGTCAGTAGCTTCAAACATTTCTGGTATATGAAAAACATGTTTTTCAATGGCAAAAATCAATGAATATTGTAAATGCACAAACAGTAATATCTCCACATTGCACGGTGCAATTCTGAAATTTTTAGCTTTTTCCTGTTAATCCTAGCATGATAAAGAAGATTCAAAGAGAGTGAGATGCCAGCTCCTTTCATTCAGTCAGTAGCTTCAAACATTTCTGGTATATGAAAAACATGTTTTTCAATGGCAAAAATCAATGAATATTGTAAATGCACAAACAGTAATATCTCCACATTGCAAGGTGCAATTCTGAAATTTTTTGCTTTTTCCTGCTAATCCTAGCATGATAAAGAAGATTCAAAGAGAGTGAGATGCCAGCTCCTTTCATTCAGTCAGTAGCTTCAAACATTTCTGGTATATGAAAAACATGTTTTTCAATGGCAAAAATCAATGAATATTGTAAATGCACAAACAGTAATATCTCCACATTGCACGGTGCAATTCTGAAATTTTTAGCTTTTTCCTGTTAATCCTAGCATGATAAAGAAGATTCAAAGAGAGTGAGATGCCAGCTCCTTTCATTCAGTCAGTAGCTTCAAACATTTCTGGTATATGAAAAACATGTTTTTCAATGGCAAAAATCAATGAATATTGTAAATGCACAAACAGTAATATCTCCACATTGCACGGTGCAATTCTGAAATTTTTAGCTTTTTCCTGTTAATCCTAGCATGATAAAGAAGATTCAAAGAGAGTGAGATGCCAGCTCCTTTCATTCAGTCAGTAGCTTCAAACATTTCTGGTATATGAAAAACATGTTTTTCAATGGCAAAAATCAATGAATATTGTAAATGCACAAACAGTAATATCTCCACATTGCAAGGTGCAATTCTGAAATTTTTTGCTTTTTCCTGTTAATCCTAGCATGATAAAGAAGATTCAAAGAGAGTGAGATGCCAGCTCCTTTCATTCAGTCAGTAGCTTCAAACATTTCTGGTATATGAAAAACATGTTTTTCAATGGCAAAAATCAATGAATATTGTAAATGCACAAACAGTAATATCTCCACATTGCACGGTGCAATTCTGAAATTTTTAGCTTTTTCCTGTTAATCCTAGCATGATAAAGAAGATTCAAAGAGAGTGAGATGCCAGCTCCTTTCATTCAGTCAGTAGCTTCAAACATTTCTGGTATATGAAAAACATGTTTTTCAATGGCAAAAATCAATGAATATTGTAAATGCACAAACAGTAATATCTCCACATTGCAAGGTGCAATTCTGAAATTTTTTGCTTTTTCCTGCTAATCCTAGCATGATAAAGAAGATTCAAAGAGAGTGAGATGCCAGCTCCTTTCATTCAGTCAGTAGCTTCAAACATTTCTGGTATATGAAAAACATGTTTTTCAATGGCAAAAATCAATGAATATTGTAAATGCACAAACAGTAATATCTCCACATTGCACGGTGCAATTCTGAAATTTTTAGCTTTTTCCTGTTAATCCTAGCATGATAAAGAAGATTCAAAGAGAGTGAGATGCCAGCTCCTTTCATTCAGTCAGTAGCTTCAAACATTTCTGGTATATGAAAAACATGTTTTTCAATGGCAAAAATCAATGAATATTGTAAATGCACAAACAGTAATATCTCCACATTGCAAGGTGCAATTCTGAAATTTTTTGCTTTTTCCTGTTAATCCTAGCATGATAAAGAAGATTCAAAGAGAGTGAGATGCCAGCTCCTTTCATTCAGTCAGTAGCTTCAAACATTTCTGGTATATGAAAAACATGTTTTTCAATGGCAAAAATCAATGAATATTGTAAATGCACAAACAGTAATATCTCCACATTGCAAGGTGCAATTCTGAAATTTTTTGCTTTTTCCTGCTAATCCTAGCATGATAAAGAAGATTCAAGAGAGTGAGATGCCAGCTCCTTTCATTCAGTCAGTAGCTTCAAACATTTCTGGTATATGAAAAACATGTTTTTCAATGGCAAAAATCAATGAATATTGTAAATGCACAAACAGTAATATCTCCACATTGCAAGGTGCAATTCTGAAATTCTTTGCTTTTTCCTGTTAATCCTAGCATGATAAAGAAGATTCAAAGAGAGTGAGATGCCAGCTCCTTTCATTCAGTCAGTAGCTTCAAACATTTCTGGTATATGAAAAACATGTTTTTCAATGGCAAAAATCAATGAATATTGTAAATGCACAAACAGTAATATCTCCACATTGCAAGGTGCAATTCTGAAATTTTTTGCTTTTTCCTGCTAATCCTAGCATGATAAAGAAGATTCAAAGAGAGTGAGATGCCAGCTCCTTTCATTCAGTCAGTAGCTTCAAACATTTCTGGTATATGAAAAACATGTTTTTCAATGGCAAAAATCAATGAATATTGTAAATGCACAAACAGTAATATCTCCACATTGCACGGTGCAATTCTGAAATTTTTAGCTTTTTCCTGTTAATCCTAGCATGATAAAGAAGATTCAAAGAGAGTGAGATGCCAGCTCCTTTCATTCAGTCAGTAGCTTCAAACATTTCTGGTATATGAAAAACATGTTTTTCAATGGCAAAAATCAATGAATATTGTAAATGCACAAACAGTAATATCTCCACATTGCAAGGTGCAATTCTGAAATTTTTTGCTTTTTCCTGCTAATCCTAGCATGATAAAGAAGATTCAAAGAGAGTGAGATGCCAGCTCCTTTCATTCAGTCAGTAGCTTCAAACATTTCTGGTATATGAAAAACATGTTTTTCAATGGCAAAAATCAATGAATATTGTAAATGCACAAACAGTAATATCTCCACATTGCACGGTGCAATTCTGAAATTTTTAGCTTTTTCCTGTTAATCCTAGCATGATAAAGAAGATTCAAAGAGAGTGAGATGCCAGCTCCTTTCATTCAGTCAGTAGCTTCAAACATTTCTGGTATATGAAAAACATGTTTTTCAATGGCAAAAATCAATGAATATTGTAAATGCACAAACAGTAATATCTCCACATTGCAAGGTGCAATTCTGAAATTTTTTGCTTTTTCCTGCTAATCCTAGCATGATAAAGAAGATTCAAAGAGAGTGAGATGCCAGCTCCTTTCATTCAGTCAGTAGCTTCAAACATTTCTGGTATATGAAAAACATGTTTTTCAATGGCAAAAATCAATGAATATTGTAAATGCACAAACAGTAATATCTCCACATTGCAAGGTGCAATTCTGAAGTTTTTTGCTTTTTCCTGTTAATCCTAGCATGATAAAGAAGATTCAAAGAGAGTGAGATGCCAGCTCCTTTCATTCAGTCAGTAGCTTCAAACATTTCTGGTATATGAAAAACATGTTTTTCAATGGCAAAAATCAATGAATATTGTAAATGCACAAACAGTAATATCTCCACATTGCAAGGTGCAATTCTGAAATTTTTTGCTTTTTCCTGCTAATCCTAGCATGATAAAGAAGATTCAAAGAGAGTGAGATGCCAGCTCCTTTCATTCAGTCAGTAGCTTCAAACATTTCTGGTATATGAAAAACATGTTTTTCAATGGCAAAAATCAATGAATATTGTAAATGCACAAACAGTAATATCTCCACATTGCACGGTGCAATTCTGAAATTTTTAGCTTTTTCCTGTTAATCCTAGCATGATAAAGAAGATTCAAAGAGAGTGAGATGCCAGCTCCTTTCATTCAGTCAGTAGCTTCAAACATTTCTGGTATATGAAAAACATGTTTTTCAATGGCAAAAATCAATGAATATTGTAAATGCACAAACAGTAATATCTCCACATTGCAAGGTGCAATTCTGAAATTTTTTGCTTTTTCCTGCTAATCCTAGCATGATAAAGAAGATTCAAAGAGAGTGAGATGCCAGCTCCTTTCATTCAGTCAGTAGCTTCAAACATTTCTGGTATATGAAAAACATGTTTTTCAATGGCAAAAATCAATGAATATTGTAAATGCACAAACAGTAATATCTCCACATTGCACGGTGCAATTCTGAAATTTTTAGCTTTTTCCTGTTAATCCTAGCATGATAAAGAAGATTCAAAGAGAGTGAGATGCCAGCTCCTTTCATTCAGTCAGTAGCTTCAAACATTTCTGGTATATGAAAAACATGTTTTTCAATGGCAAAAATCAATGAATATTGTAAATGCACAAACAGTAATATCTCCACATTGCAAGGTGCAATTCTGAAATTTTTTGCTTTTTCCTGTTAATCCTAGCATGATAAAGAAGATTCAAAGAGAGTGAGATGCCAGCTCCTTTCATTCAGTCAGTAGCTTCAAACATTTCTGGTATATGAAAAACATGTTTTTCAATGGCAAAAATCAATGAATATTGTAAATGCACAAACAGTAATATCTCCACATTGCAAGGTGCAATTCTGAAATTTTTTGCTTTTTCCTGCTAATCCTAGCATGATAAAGAAGATTCAAAGAGTGAGATGCCAGCTCCTTTCATTCAGTCAGTAGCTTCAAACATTTCTGGTATATGAAAAACATGTTTTTCAATGGCAAAAATCAATGAATATTGTAAATGCACAAACAGTAATATCTCCACATTGCAAGGTGCAATTCTGAAATTCTTTGCTTTTTCCTGTTAATCCTAGCATGATAAAGAAGATTCAAAGAGAGTGAGATGCCAGCTCCTTTCATTCAGTCAGTAGCTTCAAACATTTCTGGTATATGAAAAACATGTTTTTCAATGGCAAAAATCAATGAATATTGTAAATGCACAAACAGTAATATCTCCACATTGCAAGGTGCAATTCTGAAATTTTTTGCTTTTTCCTGCTAATCCTAGCATGATAAAGAAGATTCAAAGAGAGTGAGATGCCAGCTCCTTTCATTCAGTCAGTAGCTTCAAACATTTCTGGTATATGAAAAACATGTTTTTCAATGGCAAAAATCAATGAATATTGTAAATGCACAAACAGTAATATCTCCACATTGCACGGTGCAATTCTGAAATTTTTAGCTTTTTCCTGTTAATCCTAGCATGATAAAGAAGATTCAAAGAGAGTGAGATGCCAGCTCCTTTCATTCAGTCAGTAGCTTCAAACATTTCTGGTATATGAAAAACATGTTTTTCAATGGCAAAAATCAATGAATATTGTAAATGCACAAACAGTAATATCTCCACATTGCAAGGTGCAATTCTGAAATTTTTTGCTTTTTCCTGCTAATCCTAGCATGATAAAGAAGATTCAAAGAGAGTGAGATGCCAGCTCCTTTCATTCAGTCAGTAGCTTCAAACATTTCTGGTATATGAAAAACATGTTTTTCAATGGCAAAAATCAATGAATATTGTAAATGCACAAACAGTAATATCTCCACATTGCACGGTGCAATTCTGAAATTTTTAGCTTTTTCCTGTTAATCCTAGCATGATAAAGAAGATTCAAAGAGAGTGAGATGCCAGCTCCTTTCATTCAGTCAGTAGCTTCAAACATTTCTGGTATATGAAAAACATGTTTTTCAATGGCAAAAATCAATGAATATTGTAAATGCACAAACAGTAATATCTCCACATTGCAAGGTGCAATTCTGAAATTTTTTGCTTTTTCCTGCTAATCCTAGCATGATAAAGAAGATTCAAAGAGAGTGAGATGCCAGCTCCTTTCATTCAGTCAGTAGCTTCAAACATTTCTGGTATATGAAAAACATGTTTTTCAATGGCAAAAATCAATGAATATTGTAAATGCACAAACAGTAATATCTCCACATTGCAAGGTGCAATTCTGAAGTTTTTTGCTTTTTCCTGTTAATCCTAGCATGATAAAGAAGATTCAAAGAGAGTGAGATGCCAGCTCCTTTCATTCAGTCAGTAGCTTCAAACATTTCTGGTATATGAAAAACATGTTTTTCAATGGCAAAAATCAATGAATATTGTAAATGCACAAACAGTAATATCTCCACATTGCAAGGTGCAATTCTGAAATTTTTTGCTTTTTCCTGCTAATCCTAGCATGATAAAGAAGATTCAAAGAGAGTGAGATGCCAGCTCCTTTCATTCAGTCAGTAGCTTCAAACATTTCTGGTATATGAAAAACATGTTTTTCAATGGCAAAAATCAATGAATATTGTAAATGCACAAACAGTAATATCTCCACATTGCACGGTGCAATTCTGAAATTTTTAGCTTTTTCCTGTTAATCCTAGCATGATAAAGAAGATTCAAAGAGAGTGAGATGCCAGCTCCTTTCATTCAGTCAGTAGCTTCAAACATTTCTGGTATATGAAAAACATGTTTTTCAATGGCAAAAATCAATGAATATTGTAAATGCACAAACAGTAATATCTCCACATTGCAAGGTGCAATTCTGAAATTTTTTGCTTTTTCCTGCTAATCCTAGCATGATAAAGAAGATTCAAAGAGAGTGAGATGCCAGCTCCTTTCATTCAGTCAGTAGCTTCAAACATTTCTGGTATATGAAAAACATGTTTTTCAATGGCAAAAATCAATGAATATTGTAAATGCACAAACAGTAATATCTCCACATTGCACGGTGCAATTCTGAAATTTTTAGCTTTTTCCTGTTAATCCTAGCATGATAAAGAAGATTCAAAGAGAGTGAGATGCCAGCTCCTTTCATTCAGTCAGTAGCTTCAAACATTTCTGGTATATGAAAAACATGTTTTTCAATGGCAAAAATCAATGAATATTGTAAATGCACAAACAGTAATATCTCCACATTGCAAGGTGCAATTCTGAAATTTTTTGCTTTTTCCTGTTAATCCTAGCATGATAAAGAAGATTCAAAGAGAGTGAGATGCCAGCTCCTTTCATTCAGTCAGTAGCTTCAAACATTTCTGGTATATGAAAAACATGTTTTTCAATGGCAAAAATCAATGAATATTGTAAATGCACAAACAGTAATATCTCCACATTGCAAGGTGCAATTCTGAAATTTTTTGCTTTTTCCTGCTAATCCTAGCATGATAAAGAAGATTCAAAGAGAGTGAGATGCCAGCTCCTTTCATTCAGTCAGTAGCTTCAAACATTTCTGGTATATGAAAAACATGTTTTTCAATGGCAAAAATCAATGAATATTGTAAATGCACAAACAGTAATATCTCCACATTGCAAGGTGCAATTCTGAAATTCTTTGCTTTTTCCTGTTAATCCTAGCATGATAAAGAAGATTCAAAGAGAGTGAGATGCCAGCTCCTTTCATTCAGTCAGTAGCTTCAAACATTTCTGGTATATGAAAAACATGTTTTTCAATGGCAAAAATCAATGAATATTGTAAATGCACAAACAGTAATATCTCCACATTGCAAGGTGCAATTCTGAAATTTTTTGCTTTTTCCTGCTAATCCTAGCATGATAAAGAAGATTCAAAGAGAGTGAGATGCCAGCTCCTTTCATTCAGTCAGTAGCTTCAAACATTTCTGGTATATGAAAAACATGTTTTTCAATGGCAAAAATCAATGAATATTGTAAATGCACAAACAGTAATATCTCCACATTGCACGGTGCAATTCTGAAATTTTTAGCTTTTTCCTGTTAATCCTAGCATGATAAAGAAGATTCAAAGAGAGTGAGATGCCAGCTCCTTTCATTCAGTCAGTAGCTTCAAACATTTCTGGTATATGAAAAACATGTTTTTCAATGGCAAAAATCAATGAATATTGTAAATGCACAAACAGTAATATCTCCACATTGCAAGGTGCAATTCTGAAATTTTTTGCTTTTTCCTGCTAATCCTAGCATGATAAAGAAGATTCAAAGAGAGTGAGATGCCAGCTCCTTTCATTCAGTCAGTAGCTTCAAACATTTCTGGTATATCAAAAACATGTTTTTCAATGGCAAAAATCAATGAATATTGTAAATGCACAAACAGTAATATCTCCACATTGCACGGTGCAATTCTGAAATTTTTAGCTTTTTCCTGTTAATCCTAGCATGATAAAGAAGATTCAAAGAGAGTGAGATGCCAGCTCCTTTCATTCAGTCAGTAGCTTCAAACATTTCTGGTATATGAAAAACATGTTTTTCAATGGCAAAAATCAATGAATATTGTAAATGCACAAACAGTAATATCTCCACATTGCAAGGTGCAATTCTGAAATTTTTTGCTTTTTCCTGCTAATCCTAGCATGATAAAGAAGATTCAAAGAGAGTGAGATGCCAGCTCCTTTCATTCAGTCAGTAGCTTCAAACATTTCTGGTATATGAAAAACATGTTTTTCAATGGCAAAAATCAATGAATATTGTAAATGCACAAACAGTAATATCTCCACATTGCAAGGTGCAATTCTGAAATTTTTTGCTTTTTCCTGCTAATCCTAGCATGATAAAGAAGATTCAAAGAGAGTGAGATGCCAGCTCCTTTCATTCAGTCAGTAGCTTCAAACATTTCTGGTATATGAAAAACATGTTTTTCAATGGCAAAAATCAATGAATATTGTAAATGCACAAACAGTAATATCTCCACATTGCACGGTGCAATTCTGAAATTTTTAGCTTTTTCCTGTTAATCCTAGCATGATAAAGAAGATTCAAAGAGAGTGAGATGCCAGCTCCTTTCATTCAGTCAGTAGCTTCAAACATTTCTGGTATATGAAAAACATGTTTTTCAATGGCAAAAATCAATGAATATTGTAAATGCACAAACAGTAATATCTCCACATTGCAAGGTGCAATTCTGAAATTTTTTGCTTTTTCCTGCTAATCCTAGCATGATAAAGAAGATTCAAAGAGAGTGAGATGCCAGCTCCTTTCATTCAGTCAGTAGCTTCAAACATTTCTGGTATATGAAAAACATGTTTTTCAATGGCAAAAATCAATGAATATTGTAAATGCACAAACAGTAATATCTCCACATTGCACGGTGCAATTCTGAAATTTTTAGCTTTTTCCTGTTAATCCTAGCATGATAAAGAAGATTCAAAGAGAGTGAGATGCCAGCTCCTTTCATTCAGTCAGTAGCTTCAAACATTTCTGGTATATGAAAAACATGTTTTTCAATGGCAAAAATCAATGAATATTGTAAATGCACAAACAGTAATATCTCCACATTGCAAGGTGCAATTCTGAAATTTTTTGCTTTTTCCTGTTAATCCTAGCATGATAAAGAAGATTCAAAGAGAGTGAGATGCCAGCTCCTTTCATTCAGTCAGTAGCTTCAAACATTTCTGGTATATGAAAAACATGTTTTTCAATGGCAAAAATCAATGAATATTGTAAATGCACAAACAGTAATATCTCCACATTGCAAGGTGCAATTCTGAAATTTTTTGCTTTTTCCTGCTAATCCTAGCATGATAAAGAAGATTCAAAGAGTGAGATGCCAGCTCCTTTCATTCAGTCAGTAGCTTCAAACATTTCTGGTATATGAAAAACATGTTTTTCAATGGCAAAAATCAATGAATATTGTAAATGCACAAACAGTAATATCTCCACATTGCAAGGTGCAATTCTGAAATTCTTTACTTTTTCCTGTTAATCCTAGCATGATAAAGAAGATTCAAAGAGAGTGAGATGCCAGCTCCTTTCATTCAGTCAGTAGCTTCAAACATTTCTGGTATATGAAAAACATGTTTTTCAATGGCAAAAATCAATGAATATTGTAAATGCACAAACAGTAATATCTCCACATTGCAAGGTGCAATTCTGAAATTTTTTGCTTTTTCCTGCTAATCCTAGCATGATAAAGAAGATTCAAAGAGAGTGAGATGCCAGCTCCTTTCATTCAGTCAGTAGCTTCAAACATTTCTGGTATATGAAAAACATGTTTTTCAATGGCAAAAATCAATGAATATTGTAAATGCACAAACAGTAATATCTCCACATTGCAAGGTGCAATTCTGAAATTTTTTGCTTTTTCCTGCTAATCCTAGCATGATAAAGAAGATTCAAAGAGAGTGAGATGCCAGCTCCTTTCATTCAGTCAGTAGCTTCAAACATTTCTGGTATATGAAAAACATGTTTTTCAATGGCAAAAATCAATGAATATTGTAAATGCACAAACAGTAATATCTCCACATTGCACGGTGCAATTCTGAAATTTTTAGCTTTTTCCTGTTAATCCTAGCATGATAAAGAAGATTCAAAGAGAGTGAGATGCCAGCTCCTTTCATTCAGTCAGTAGCTTCAAACATTTCTGGTATATGAAAAACATGTTTTTCAATGGCAAAAATCAATGAATATTGTAAATGCACAAACAGTAATATCTCCACATTGCAAGGTGCAATTCTGAAATTTTTTGCTTTTTCCTGCTAATCCTAGCATGATAAAGAAGATTCAAAGAGAGTGAGATGCCAGCTCCTTTCATTCAGTCAGTAGCTTCAAACATTTCTGGTATATGAAAAACATGTTTTTCAATGGCAAAAATCAATGAATATTGTAAATGCACAAACAGTAATATCTCCACATTGCACGGTGCAATTCTGAAATTTTTAGCTTTTTCCTGTTAATCCTAGCATGATAAAGAAGATTCAAAGAGAGTGAGATGCCAGCTCCTTTCATTCAGTCAGTAGCTTCAAACATTTCTGGTATATGAAAAACATGTTTTTCAATGGCAAAAATCAATGAATATTGTAAATGCACAAACAGTAATATCTCCACATTGCAAGGTGCAATTCTGAAATTTTTTGCTTTTTCCTGCTAATCCTAGCATGATAAAGAAGATTCAAAGAGTGAGATGCCAGCTCCTTTCATTCAGTCAGTAGCTTCAAACATTTCTGGTATATGAAAAACATGTTTTTCAATGGCAAAAATCAATGAATATTGTAAATGCACAAACAGTAATATCTCCACATTGCACGGTGCAATTCTGAAATTTTTAGCTTTTTCCTGTTAATCCTAGCATGATAAAGAAGATTCAAAGAGAGTGAGATGCCAGCTCCTTTCATTCAGTCAGTAGCTTCAAACATTTCTGGTATATGAAAAACATGTTTTTCAATGGCAAAAATCAATGAATATTGTAAATGCACAAACAGTAATATCTCCACATTGCAAGGTGCAATTCTGAAATTTTTTGCTTTTTCCTGCTAATCCTAGCATGATAAAGAAGATTCAAAGAGAGTGAGATGCCAGCTCCTTTCATTCAGTCAGTAGCTTCAAACATTTCTGGTATATGAAAAACATGTTTTTCAATGGCAAAAATCAATGAATATTGTAAATGCACAAACAGTAATATCTCCACATTGCAAGGTGCAATTCTGAAGTTTTTTGCTTTTTCCTGTTAATCCTAGCATGATAAAGAAGATTCAAAGAGAGTGAGATGCCAGCTCCTTTCATTCAGTCAGTAGCTTCAAACATTTCTGGTATATGAAAAACATGTTTTTCAATGGCAAAAATCAATGAATATTGTAAATGCACAAACAGTAATATCTCCACATTGCAAGGTGCAATTCTGAAATTTTTTGCTTTTTCCTGCTAATCCTAGCATGATAAAGAAGATTCAAAGAGAGTGAGATGCCAGCTCCTTTCATTCAGTCAGTAGCTTCAAACATTTCTGGTATATGAAAAACATGTTTTTCAATGGCAAAAATCAATGAATATTGTAAATGCACAAACAGTAATATCTCCACATTGCACGGTGCAATTCTGAAATTTTTAGCTTTTTCCTGTTAATCCTAGCATGATAAAGAAGATTCAAAGAGAGTGAGATGCCAGCTCCTTTCATTCAGTCAGTAGCTTCAAACATTTCTGGTATATGAAAAACATGTTTTTCAATGGCAAAAATCAATGAATATTGTAAATGCACAAACAGTAATATCTCCACATTGCAAGGTGCAATTCTGAAATTTTTTGCTTTTTCCTGCTAATCCTAGCATGATAAAGAAGATTCAAAGAGAGTGAGATGCCAGCTCCTTTCATTCAGTCAGTAGCTTCAAACATTTCTGGTATATGAAAAACATGTTTTTCAATGGCAAAAATCAATGAATATTGTAAATGCACAAACAGTAATATCTCCACATTGCACGGTGCAATTCTGAAATTTTTAGCTTTTTCCTGTTAATCCTAGCATGATAAAGAAGATTCAAAGAGAGTGAGATGCCAGCTCCTTTCATTCAGTCAGTAGCTTCAAACATTTCTGGTATATGAAAAACATGTTTTTCAATGGCAAAAATCAATGAATATTGTAAATGCACAAACAGTAATATCTCCACATTGCAAGGTGCAATTCTGAAATTTTTTGCTTTTTCCTGTTAATCCTAGCATGATAAAGAAGATTCAAAGAGAGTGAGATGCCAGCTCCTTTCATTCAGTCAGTAGCTTCAAACATTTCTGGTATATGAAAAACATGTTTTTCAATGGCAAAAATCAATGAATATTGTAAATGCACAAACAGTAATATCTCCACATTGCAAGGTGCAATTCTGAAATTTTTTGCTTTTTCCTGCTAATCCTAGCATGATAAAGAAGATTCAAAGAGTGAGATGCCAGCTCCTTTCATTCAGTCAGTAGCTTCAAACATTTCTGGTATATGAAAAACATGTTTTTCAATGGCAAAAATCAATGAATATTGTAAATGCACAAACAGTAATATCTCCACATTGCAAGGTGCAATTCTGAAATTCTTTGCTTTTTCCTGTTAATCCTAGCATGATAAAGAAGATTCAAAGAGAGTGAGATGCCAGCTCCTTTCATTCAGTCAGTAGCTTCAAACATTTCTGGTATATGAAAAACATGTTTTTCAATGGCAAAAATCAATGAATATTGTAAATGCACAAACAGTAATATCTCCACATTGCAAGGTGCAATTCTGAAATTTTTTGCTTTTTCCTGCTAATCCTAGCATGATAAAGAAGATTCAAAGAGAGTGAGATGCCAGCTCCTTTCATTCAGTCAGTAGCTTCAAACATTTCTGGTATATGAAAAACATGTTTTTCAATGGCAAAAATCAATGAATATTGTAAATGCACAAACAGTAATATCTCCACATTGCACGGTGCAATTCTGAAATTTTTAGCTTTTTCCTGTTAATCCTAGCATGATAAAGAAGATTCAAAGAGAGTGAGATGCCAGCTCCTTTCATTCAGTCAGTAGCTTCAAACATTTCTGGTATATGAAAAACATGTTTTTCAATGGCAAAAATCAATGAATATTGTAAATGCACAAACAGTAATATCTCCACATTGCAAGGTGCAATTCTGAAATTTTTTGCTTTTTCCTGCTAATCCTAGCATGATAAAGAAGATTCAAAGAGAGTGAGATGCCAGCTCCTTTCATTCAGTCAGTAGCTTCAAACATTTCTGGTATATGAAAAACATGTTTTTCAATGGCAAAAATCAATGAATATTGTAAATGCACAAACAGTAATATCTCCACATTGCACGGTGCAATTCTGAAATTTTTAGCTTTTTCCTGTTAATCCTAGCATGATAAAGAAGATTCAAAGAGAGTGAGATGCCAGCTCCTTTCATTCAGTCAGTAGCTTCAAACATTTCTGGTATATGAAAAACATGTTTTTCAATGGCAAAAATCAATGAATATTGTAAATGCACAAACAGTAATATCTCCACATTGCAAGGTGCAATTCTGAAATTTTTTGCTTTTTCCTGCTAATCCTAGCATGATAAAGAAGATTCAAAGAGAGTGAGATGCCAGCTCCTTTCATTCAGTCAGTAGCTTCAAACATTTCTGGTATATGAAAAACATGTTTTTCAATGGCAAAAATCAATGAATATTGTAAATGCACAAACAGTAATATCTCCACATTGCAAGGTGCAATTCTGAAGTTTTTTGCTTTTTCCTGTTAATCCTAGCATGATAAAGAAGATTCAAAGAGAGTGAGATGCCAGCTCCTTTCATTCAGTCAGTAGCTTCAAACATTTCTGGTATATGAAAAACATGTTTTTCAATGGCAAAAATCAATGAATATTGTAAATGCACAAACAGTAATATCTCCACATTGCAAGGTGCAATTCTGAAATTTTTTGCTTTTTCCTGCTAATCCTAGCATGATAAAGAAGATTCAAAGAGAGTGAGATGCCAGCTCCTTTCATTCAGTCAGTAGCTTCAAACATTTCTGGTATATGAAAAACATGTTTTTCAATGGCAAAAATCAATGAATATTGTAAATGCACAAACAGTAATATCTCCACATTGCACGGTGCAATTCTGAAATTTTTAGCTTTTTCCTGTTAATCCTAGCATGATAAAGAAGATTCAAAGAGAGTGAGATGCCAGCTCCTTTCATTCAGTCAGTAGCTTCAAACATTTCTGGTATATGAAAAACATGTTTTTCAATGGCAAAAATCAATGAATATTGTAAATGCACAAACAGTAATATCTCCACATTGCAAGGTGCAATTCTGAAATTTTTTGCTTTTTCCTGCTAATCCTAGCATGATAAAGAAGATTCAAAGAGAGTGAGATGCCAGCTCCTTTCATTCAGTCAGTAGCTTCAAACATTTCTGGTATATGAAAAACATGTTTTTCAATGGCAAAAATCAATGAATATTGTAAATGCACAAACAGTAATATCTCCACATTGCACGGTGCAATTCTGAAATTTTTAGCTTTTTCCTGTTAATCCTAGCATGATAAAGAAGATTCAAAGAGAGTGAGATGCCAGCTCCTTTCATTCAGTCAGTAGCTTCAAACATTTCTGGTATATGAAAAACATGTTTTTCAATGGCAAAAATCAATGAATATTGTAAATGCACAAACAGTAATATCTCCACATTGCAAGGTGCAATTCTGAAATTTTTTGCTTTTTCCTGTTAATCCTAGCATGATAAAGAAGATTCAAAGAGAGTGAGATGCCAGCTCCTTTCATTCAGTCAGTAGCTTCAAACATTTCTGGTATATGAAAAACATGTTTTTCAATGGCAAAAATCAATGAATATTGTAAATGCACAAACAGTAATATCTCCACATTGCAAGGTGCAATTCTGAAATTTTTTGCTTTTTCCTGCTAATCCTAGCATGATAAAGAAGATTCAAAGAGTGAGATGCCAGCTCCTTTCATTCAGTCAGTAGCTTCAAACATTTCTGGTATATGAAAAACATGTTTTTCAATGGCAAAAATCAATGAATATTGTAAATGCACAAACAGTAATATCTCCACATTGCAAGGTGCAATTCTGAAATTCTTTGCTTTTTCCTGTTAATCCTAGCATGATAAAGAAGATTCAAAGAGAGTGAGATGCCAGCTCCTTTCATTCAGTCAGTAGCTTCAAACATTTCTGGTATATGTAAAACATGTTTTTCAATGGCAAAAATCAATGAATATTGTAAATGCACAAACAGTAATATCTCCACATTGCAAGGTGCAATTCTGAAATTTTTTGCTTTTTCCTGCTAATCCTAGCATGATAAAGAAGATTCAAAGAGAGTGAGATGCCAGCTCCTTTCATTCAGTCAGTAGCTTCAAACATTTCTGGTATATGAAAAACATGTTTTTCAATGGCAAAAATCAATGAATATTGTAAATGCACAAACAGTAATATCTCCACATTGCACGGTGCAATTCTGAAATTTTTAGCTTTTTCCTGTTAATCCTAGCATGATAAAGAAGATTCAAAGAGAGTGAGATGCCAGCTCCTTTCATTCAGTCAGTAGCTTCAAACATTTCTGGTATATGAAAAACATGTTTTTCAATGGCAAAAATCAATGAATATTGTAAATGCACAAACAGTAATATCTCCACATTGCAAGGTGCAATTCTGAAATTTTTTGCTTTTTCCTGCTAATCCTAGCATGATAAAGAAGATTCAAAGAGAGTGAGATGCCAGCTCCTTTCATTCAGTCAGTAGCTTCAAACATTTCTGGTATATCAAAAACATGTTTTTCAATGGCAAAAATCAATGAATATTGTAAATGCACAAACAGTAATATCTCCACATTGCACGGTGCAATTCTGAAATTTTTAGCTTTTTCCTGTTAATCCTAGCATGATAAAGAAGATTCAAAGAGAGTGAGATGCCAGCTCCTTTCATTCAGTCAGTAGCTTCAAACATTTCTGGTATATGAAAAACATGTTTTTCAATGGCAAAAATCAATGAATATTGTAAATGCACAAACAGTAATATCTCCACATTGCAAGGTGCAATTCTGAAATTTTTTGCTTTTTCCTGCTAATCCTAGCATGATAAAGAAGATTCAAAGAGAGTGAGATGCCAGCTCCTTTCATTCAGTCAGTAGCTTCAAACATTTCTGGTATATGAAAAACATGTTTTTCAATGGCAAAAATCAATGAATATTGTAAATGCACAAACAGTAATATCTCCACATTGCAAGGTGCAATTCTGAAATTTTTTGCTTTTTCCTGCTAATCCTAGCATGATAAAGAAGATTCAAAGAGAGTGAGATGCCAGCTCCTTTCATTCAGTCAGTAGCTTCAAACATTTCTGGTATATGAAAAACATGTTTTTCAATGGCAAAAATCAATGAATATTGTAAATGCACAAACAGTAATATCTCCACATTGCACGGTGCAATTCTGAAATTTTTAGCTTTTTCCTGTTAATCCTAGCATGATAAAGAAGATTCAAAGAGAGTGAGATGCCAGCTCCTTTCATTCAGTCAGTAGCTTCAAACATTTCTGGTATATGAAAAACATGTTTTTCAATGGCAAAAATCAATGAATATTGTAAATGCACAAACAGTAATATCTCCACATTGCAAGGTGCAATTCTGAAATTTTTTGCTTTTTCCTGCTAATCCTAGCATGATAAAGAAGATTCAAAGAGAGTGAGATGCCAGCTCCTTTCATTCAGTCAGTAGCTTCAAACATTTCTGGTATATGAAAAACATGTTTTTCAATGGCAAAAATCAATGAATATTGTAAATGCACAAACAGTAATATCTCCACATTGCACGGTGCAATTCTGAAATTTTTAGCTTTTTCCTGTTAATCCTAGCATGATAAAGAAGATTCAAAGAGAGTGAGATGCCAGCTCCTTTCATTCAGTCAGTAGCTTCAAACATTTCTGGTATATGAAAAACATGTTTTTCAATGGCAAAAATCAATGAATATTGTAAATGCACAAACAGTAATATCTCCACATTGCAAGGTGCAATTCTGAAATTTTTTGCTTTTTCCTGTTAATCCTAGCATGATAAAGAAGATTCAAAGAGAGTGAGATGCCAGCTCCTTTCATTCAGTCAGTAGCTTCAAACATTTCTGGTATATGAAAAACATGTTTTTCAATGGCAAAAATCAATGAATATTGTAAATGCACAAACAGTAATATCTCCACATTGCAAGGTGCAATTCTGAAATTTTTTGCTTTTTCCTGCTAATCCTAGCATGATAAAGAAGATTCAAAGAGTGAGATGCCAGCTCCTTTCATTCAGTCAGTAGCTTCAAACATTTCTGGTATATGAAAAACATGTTTTTCAATGGCAAAAATCAATGAATATTGTAAATGCACAAACAGTAATATCTCCACATTGCAAGGTGCAATTCTGAAATTCTTTACTTTTTCCTGTTAATCCTAGCATGATAAAGAAGATTCAAAGAGAGTGAGATGCCAGCTCCTTTCATTCAGTCAGTAGCTTCAAACATTTCTGGTATATGAAAAACATGTTTTTCAATGGCAAAAATCAATGAATATTGTAAATGCACAAACAGTAATATCTCCACATTGCAAGGTGCAATTCTGAAATTTTTTGCTTTTTCCTGCTAATCCTAGCATGATAAAGAAGATTCAAAGAGAGTGAGATGCCAGCTCCTTTCATTCAGTCAGTAGCTTCAAACATTTCTGGTATATGAAAAACATGTTTTTCAATGGCAAAAATCAATGAATATTGTAAATGCACAAACAGTAATATCTCCACATTGCAAGGTGCAATTCTGAAATTTTTTGCTTTTTCCTGCTAATCCTAGCATGATAAAGAAGATTCAAAGAGAGTGAGATGCCAGCTCCTTTCATTCAGTCAGTAGCTTCAAACATTTCTGGTATATGAAAAACATGTTTTTCAATGGCAAAAATCAATGAATATTGTAAATGCACAAACAGTAATATCTCCACATTGCACGGTGCAATTCTGAAATTTTTAGCTTTTTCCTGTTAATCCTAGCATGATAAAGAAGATTCAAAGAGAGTGAGATGCCAGCTCCTTTCATTCAGTCAGTAGCTTCAAACATTTCTGGTATATGAAAAACATGTTTTTCAATGGCAAAAATCAATGAATATTGTAAATGCACAAACAGTAATATCTCCACATTGCAAGGTGCAATTCTGAAATTTTTTGCTTTTTCCTGCTAATCCTAGCATGATAAAGAAGATTCAAAGAGAGTGAGATGCCAGCTCCTTTCATTCAGTCAGTAGCTTCAAACATTTCTGGTATATGAAAAACATGTTTTTCAATGGCAAAAATCAATGAATATTGTAAATGCACAAACAGTAATATCTCCACATTGCACGGTGCAATTCTGAAATTTTTAGCTTTTTCCTGTTAATCCTAGCATGATAAAGAAGATTCAAAGAGAGTGAGATGCCAGCTCCTTTCATTCAGTCAGTAGCTTCAAACATTTCTGGTATATGAAAAACATGTTTTTCAATGGCAAAAATCAATGAATATTGTAAATGCACAAACAGTAATATCTCCACATTGCAAGGTGCAATTCTGAAATTTATTGCTTTTTCCTGTTAATCCTAGCATGATAAAGAAGATTCAAAGAGAGTGAGATGCCAGCTCCTTTCATTCAGTCAGTAGCTTCAAACATTTCTGGTATATGAAAAACATGTTTTTCAATGGCAAAAATCAATGAATATTGTAAATGCACAAACAGTAATATCTCCACATTGCAAGGTGCAATTCTGAAATTTTTTGCTTTTTCCTGCTAATCCTAGCATGATAAAGAAGATTCAAAGAGAGTGAGATGCCAGCTCCTTTCATTCAGTCAGTAGCTTCAAACATTTCTGGTATATGAAAAACATGTTTTTCAATGGCAAAAATCAATGAATATTGTAAATGCACAAACAGTAATATCTCCACATTGCACGGTGCAATTCTGAAATTTTTAGCTTTTTCCTGTTAATCCTAGCATGATAAAGAAGATTCAAAGAGAGTGAGATGCCAGCTCCTTTCATTCAGTCAGTAGCTTCAACATTTCTGGTATATGAAAAACGTTTTTCAATGGCAAAAATCAATGAATATTGTAAATGCACAAACAGTAATATCTCCACATTGCAAGGTGCAATTCTGAAATTTTTTGCTTTTTCCTGCTAATCCTAGCATGATAAAGAAGATTCAAAGAGAGTGAGATGCCAGCTCCTTTCATTCAGTCAGTAGCTTCAAACATTTCTGGTATATGAAAAACATGTTTTTCAATGGCAAAAATCAATGAATATTGTAAATGCACAAACAGTAATATCTCCACATTGCAAGGTGCAATTCTGAAATTTTTTGCTTTTTCCTGCTAATCCTAGCATGATAAAGAAGATTCAAAGAGAGTGAGATGCCAGCTCCTTTCATTCAGTCAGTAGCTTCAAACATTTCTGGTATATGAAAAACATGTTTTTCAATGGCAAAAATCAATGAATATTGTAAATGCACAAACAGTAATATCTCCACATTGCACGGTGCAATTCTGAAATTTTTAGCTTTTTCCTGTTAATCCTAGCATGATAAAGAAGATTCAAAGAGAGTGAGGATGCCAGCTCCTTTCATTCAGTCAGTAGCTTCAAACATTTCTGGTATATGAAAAACATGTTTTTCAATGGCAAAAATCAATGAATATTGTAAATGCACAAACAGTAATATCTCCACATTGCAAGGTGCAATTCTGAAATTTTTAGCTTTTTCCTGTTAATCCTAGCATGATAAAGAAGATTCAAAGAGAGTGAGATGCCAGCTCCTTTCATTCAGTCAGTAGCTTCAAACATTTCTGGTATATGAAAAACATGTTTTTCAATGGCAAAAATCAATGAAATATTGTAAATGCACAACAGTAATATCTCCACATTGCAAGGTGCAATTCTGAAATTTTTTGCTTTTTCCTGCTAATCCTAGCATGATAAAGAAGATTCAAAGAGAGTGAGATGCCAGCTCCTTTCATTCAGTCAGTAGCTTCAAACATTTCTGGTATATGAAAAACATGTTTTTCAATGGCAAAAATCAATGAATATTGTAAATGCACAAACAGTAATATCTCCACATTGCAAGGTGCAATTCTGAAGTTTTTTGCTTTTTCCTGTTAATCCTAGCATGATAAAGAAGATTCAAAGAGAGTGAGATGCCAGCTCCTTTCATTCAGTCAGTAGCTTCAAACATTTCTGGTATATGAAAAACATGTTTTTCAATGGCAAAAATCAATGAATATTGTAAATGCACAAACAGTAATATCTCCACATTGCAAGGTGCAATTCTGAAATTTTTTGCTTTTCCTGCTAATCCTAGCATGATAAAGAAGATTCAAAGAGAGTGAGATGCCAGCTCCTTTCATTCAGTCAGTAGCTTCAAACATTTCTGGTATATGAAAAACATGTTTTTCAATGGCAAAAATCAATGAATATTGTAAATGCACAAACAGTAATATCTCCACATTGCACGGTGCAATTCTGAAATTTTTAGCTTTTTCCTGTTAATCCTAGCATGATAAAGAAGATTCAAAGAGAGTGAGATGCCAGCTCCTTTCATTCAGTCAGTAGCTTCAAACATTCTGGTATATGAAAAACATGTTTTCAATGGCAAAAATCAATGAATATTGTAAATGCACAAACAGTAATATCTCCACATTGCAAGGTGCAATTCTGAAATTTTTTGCTTTTTCCTGCTAATCCTAGCATGATAAAGAAGATTCAAAGAGAGTGAGATGCCAGCTCCTTTCATTCAGTCAGTAGCTTCAAACATTTCTGGTATATGAAAAACATGTTTTTCAATGGCAAAAATCAATGAATATTGTAAATGCACAAACAGTAATATCTCCACATTGCACGGTGCAATTCTGAAATTTTTAGCTTTTTCCTGTTAATCCTAGCATGATAAAGAAGATTCAAAGAGAGTGAGATGCCAGCTCCTTTCATTCAGTCAGTAGCTTCAAACATTTCTGGTATATGAAAAACATGTTTTTCAATGGCAAAAATCAATGAATATTGTAAATGCACAAACAGTAATATCTCCACATTGCAAGGTGCAATTCTGAAATTTTTTGCTTTTTCCTGTTAATCCTAGCATGATAAAGAAGATTCAAAGAGAGTGAGATGCCAGCTCCTTTCATTCAGTCAGTAGCTTCAAACATTTCTGGTATATGAAAAACATGTTTTTCAATGGCAAAAATCAATGAATATTGTAAATGCACAAACAGTAATATCTCCACATTGCAAGGTGCAATTCTGAAATTTTTTGCTTTTTCCTGCTAATCCTAGCATGATAAAGAAGATTCAAAGAGTGAGATGCCAGCTCCTTTCATTCAGTCAGTAGCTTCAAACATTTCTGGTATATGAAAAACATGTTTTTCAATGGCAAAAATCAATGAATATTGTAAATGCACAAACAGTAATATCTCCACATTGCAAGGTGCAATTCTGAAATTCTTTGCTTTTTCCTGTTAATCCTAGCATGATAAAGAAGATTCAAAGAGAGTGAGATGCCAGCTCCTTTCATTCAGTCAGTAGCTTCAAACATTTCTGGTATATGAAAAACATGTTTTTCAATGGCAAAAATCAATGAATATTGTAAATGCACAAACAGTAATATCTCCACATTGCAAGGTGCAATTCTGAAATTTTTTGCTTTTTCCTGCTAATCCTAGCATGATAAAGAAGATTCAAAGAGAGTGAGATGCCAGCTCCTTTCATTCAGTCAGTAGCTTCAAACATTTCTGGTATATGAAAAACATGTTTTTCAATGGCAAAAATCAATGAATATTGTAAATGCCACAAACAGTAATATCTCCACATTGCACGGTGCAATTCTGAAATTTTTAGCTTTTCCTGTTAATCCTAGCATGATAAAGAAGATTCAAAGAGAGTGAGATGCCAGCTCCTTTCATTCAGTCAGTAGCTTCAAACATTTCTGGTATATGAAAAACATGTTTTTCAATGGCAAAAATCAATGAATATTGTAAATGCACAAACAGTAATATCTCCACATTGCAAGGTGCAATTCTGAAATTTTTGCTTTTTCCTGCTAATCCTAGCATGATAAAGAAGATTCAAAGAGAGTGAGATGCCAGCTCCTTTCATTCAGTCAGTAGCTTCAAACATTTCTGGTATATGAAAAACATGTTTTTCAATGGCAAAAATCAATGAATATTGTAAATGCACAAACAGTAATATCTCCACATTGCACGGTGCAATTCTGAAATTTTTAGCTTTTTCCTGTTAATCCTAGCATGATAAAGAAGATTCAAAGAGAGTGAGATGCCAGCTCCTTTCATTCAGTCAGTAGCTTCAAACATTTCTGGTATATGAAAAACATGTTTTTCAATGGCAAAAATCAATGAATATTGTAAATGCACAAACAGTAATATCTCCACATTGCAAGGTGCAATTCTGAAATTTTTTGCTTTTTCCTGCTAATCCTAGCATGATAAAGAAGATTCAAAGAGAGTGAGATGCCAGCTCCTTTCATTCAGTCAGTAGCTTCAAACATTTCTGGTATATGAAAAACATGTTTTTCAATGGCAAAAATCAATGAATATTGTAAATGCACAAACAGTAATATCTCCACATTGCAAGGTGCAATTCTGAAGTTTTTTGCTTTTTCCTGTTAATCCTAGCATGATAAAGAAGATTCAAAGAGAGTGAGATGCCAGCTCCTTTCATTCAGTCAGTAGCTTCAAACATTTCTGGTATATGAAAAACATGTTTTTCAATGGCAAAAATCAATGAATATTGTAAATGCACAAACAGTAATATCTCCACATTGCAAGGTGCAATTCTGAAATTTTTTGCTTTTTCCTGCTAATCCTAGCATGATAAAGAAGATTCAAAGAGAGTGAGATGCCAGCTCCTTTCATTCAGTCAGTAGCTTCAAACATTTCTGGTATATGAAAAACATGTTTTTCAATGGCAAAAATCAATGAATATTGTAAATGCACAAACAGTAATATCTCCACATTGCACGGTGCAATTCTGAAATTTTTAGCTTTTTCCTGTTAATCCTAGCATGATAAAGAAGATTCAAAGAGAGTGAGATGCCAGCTCCTTTCATTCAGTCAGTAGCTTCAAACATTTCTGGTATATGAAAAACATGTTTTTCAATGGCAAAAATCAATGAATATTGTAAATGCACAAACAGTAATATCTCCACATTGCAAGGTGCAATTCTGAAATTTTTTGCTTTTTCCTGCTAATCCTAGCATGATAAAGAAGATTCAAAGAGAGTGAGATGCCAGCTCCTTTCATTCAGTCAGTAGCTTCAAACATTTCTGGTATATGAAAAACATGTTTTTCAATGGCAAAAATCAATGAATATTGTAAATGCACAAACAGTAATATCTCCACATTGCACGGTGCAATTCTGAAATTTTTAGCTTTTTCCTGTTAATCCTAGCATGATAAAGAAGATTCAAAGAGAGTGAGATGCCAGCTCCTTTCATTCAGTCAGTAGCTTCAAACATTCTGGTATATGAAAAACATGTTTTTCAATGGCAAAAATCAATGAATATTGTAAATGCACAAACAGTAATATCTCCACATTGCAAGGTGCAATTCTGAAATTTTTTGCTTTTTCCTGTTAATCCTAGCATGATAAAGAAGATTCAAAGAGAGTGAGATGCCAGCTCCTTTCATTCAGTCAGTAGCTTCAAACATTTCTGGTATATGAAAAACATGTTTTTCAATGGCAAAAATCAATGAATATTGTAAATGCACAAACAGTAATATCTCCACATTGCAAGGTGCAATTCTGAAATTTTTTGCTTTTTCCTGCTAATCCTAGCATGATAAAGAAGATTCAAAGAGTGAGATGCCAGCTCCTTTCATTCAGTCAGTAGCTTCAAACATTTCTGGTATATGAAAAACATGTTTTTCAATGGCAAAAATCAATGAATATTGTAAATGCACAAACAGTAATATCTCCACATTGCAAGGTGCAATTCTGAAATTCTTTGCTTTTTCCTGTTAATCCTAGCATGATAAAGAAGATTCAAAGAGAGTGAGATGCCAGCTCCTTTCATTCAGTCAGTAGCTTCAAACATTTCTGGTATATGAAAAACATGTTTTTCAATGGCAAAAATCAATGAATATTGTAAATGCACAAACAGTAATATCTTCACATTGCAAGGTGCAATTCTGAAATTTTTTGCTTTTTCCTGCTAATCCTAGCATGATAAAGAAGATTCAAAGAGAGTGAGATGCCAGCTCCTTTCATTCAGTCAGTAGCTTCAAACATTTCTGGTATATGAAAAACATGTTTTTCAATGGCAAAAATCAATGAATATTGTAAATGCACAAACAGTAATATCTCCACATTGCACGGTGCAATTCTGAAATTTTTAGCTTTTTCCTGTTAATCCTAGCATGATAAAGAAGATTCAAAGAGAGTGAGATGCCAGCTCCTTTCATTCAGTCAGTAGCTTCAAACATTTCTGGTATATGAAAAACATGTTTTTCAATGGCAAAAATCAATGAATATTGTAAATGCACAAACAGTAATATCTCCACATTGCAAGGTGCAATTCTGAAATTTTTTGCTTTTTCCTGCTAATCCTAGCATGATAAAGAAGATTCAAAGAGAGTGAGATGCCAGCTCCTTTCATTCAGTCAGTAGCTTCAAACATTTCTGGTATATGAAAAACATGTTTTTCAATGGCAAAAATCAATGAATATTGTAAATGCACAAACAGTAATATCTCCACATTGCACGGTGCAATTCTGAAATTTTTAGCTTTTTCCTGTTAATCCTAGCATGATAAAGAAGATTCAAAGAGAGTGAGATGCCAGCTCCTTTCATTCAGTCAGTAGCTTCAAACATTTCTGGTATATGAAAAACATGTTTTTCAATGGCAAAAATCAATGAATATTGTAAATGCACAAACAGTAATATCTCCACATTGCAAGGTGCAATTCTGAAATTTTTTGCTTTTTCCTGCTAATCCTAGCATGATAAAGAAGATTCAAAGAGAGTGAGATGCCAGCTCCTTTCATTCAGTCAGTAGCTTCAAACATTTCTGGTATATGAAAAACATGTTTTTCAATGGCAAAAATCAATGAATATTGTAAATGCACAAACAGTAATATCTCCACATTGCAAGGTGCAATTCTGAAGTTTTTTGCTTTTTCCTGTTAATCCTAGCATGATAAAGAAGATTCAAGAGAGTGAGATGCCAGCTCCTTTCATTCAGTCAGTAGCTTCAAACATTTCTGGTATATGAAAAACATGTTTTTCAATGGCAAAAATCAATGAATATTGTAAATGCACAAACAGTAATATCTCCACATTGCAAGGTGCAATTCTGAAATTTTTTGCTTTTTCCTGCTAATCCTAGCATGATAAAGAAGATTCAAAGAGAGTGAGATGCCAGCTCCTTTCATTCAGTCAGTAGCTTCAAACATTTCTGGTATATGAAAAACATGTTTTTCAATGGCAAAAATCAATGAATATTGTAAATGCACAAACAGTAATATCTCCACATTGCACGGTGCAATTCTGAAATTTTTAGCTTTTTCCTGTTAATCCTAGCATGATAAAGAAGATTCAAAGAGAGTGAGATGCCAGCTCCTTTCATTCAGTCAGTAGCTTCAAACATTTCTGGTATATGAAAAACATGTTTTTCAATGGCAAAAATCAATGAATATTGTAAATGCACAAACAGTAATATCTCCACATTGCAAGGTGCAATTCTGAAATTTTTTGCTTTTTCCTGCTAATCCTAGCATGATAAAGAAGATTCAAAGAGAGTGAGATGCCAGCTCCTTTCATTCAGTCAGTAGCTTCAAACATTTCTGGTATATGAAAAACATGTTTTTCAATGGCAAAAATCAATGAATATTGTAAATGCACAAACAGTAATATCTCCACATTGCACGGTGCAATTCTGAAATTTTTAGCTTTTTCCTGTTAATCCTAGCATGATAAAGAAGATTCAAAGAGAGTGAGATGCCAGCTCCTTTCATTCAGTCAGTAGCTTCAAACATTTCTGGTATATGAAAAAACATGTTTTTCAATGGCAAAAATCAATGAATATTGTAAATGCACAAACAGTAATATCTCCACATTGCAAGGTGCAATTCTGAAATTTTTTGCTTTTTCCTGTTAATCCTAGCATGATAAAGAAGATTCAAAGAGAGTGAGATGCCAGCTCCTTTCATTCAGTCAGTAGCTTCAAACATTTCTGGTATATGAAAAACATGTTTTTCAATGGCAAAAATCAATGAATATTGTAAATGCACAAACAGTAATATCTCCACATTGCAAGGTGCAATTCTGAAATTTTTTGCTTTTTCCTGCTAATCCTAGCATGATAAAGAAGATTCAAGAGTGAGATGCCAGCTCCTTT
>NW_027370918.1:0-32222 GCF_046119375.1 Phyllobates terribilis | reverse complement strand
TTGCAGAAAATCTCAGGATAAAATCCTGAGCATTTCTGCATCGTGGGCACACAGCCTAAAGCAGGTTTTCATCTATGCAGCTTGTACAAGTGAACTTCATTGTTTGAAAAGTGGGTTACCTGTCTAAGCCATGTTATTATAGTACCTTTTATATGGTTTACACAGGTGCATCATGGGCTTTTCCTGCCCTATGAGTAAAATGAAAGGCTAAAATACAATGTGGAAGCTTAATCAGAGAAATGTTTTATTTACATTCAGAACAGGTTTAAAAGAAACAAAATAACCATTACCACAGAAATCTCAAACGTTTAATTGTAGAAATATTATAGAAATAACATTTTACCATTATGTATAGAAATAATTCTAATTGAATAAAAGTGCATTTATGGGAGGATTGTGGGTAAGGTCTTTGGCTTTGCCCCGACCCCCCGGCCTGCCTCCGGTGTCTGATGTCTCAGCGTCCTGGAACTGAGATCATGATGCTGCTTTGGATAGCAAATCAATAGCCTTGAAAAACCCAGGAATAAGGGAAGGGGGTCTTTAGGGAAATTGGTCTCGAAAACAAGGCAGCGTGGAAAAATCTATTTTGTGGCTGTAGTCGACAACATCTCAGACCCAAGCGTTGTTGACTACTGAGAGCCTCTCATCCTGGAACCAAAGGAGACGGCCGCCCACCCTGAGAAACATCCCAGGTGGGAATCTTCTAGATCCGGGTCTGGCAGACCAGCGCTGGTGGGTTCGTTGATGCCAGGAGGGGGCTAGCCTAAAGGAAGGTCTCTTCTTTTCCTGGTGGGCCGGAGTGTTGTCCTTTTGGTTGCTTTTCTACACTGAAAATTTCCGAAAGGACCATAACTGGACTGTGCGTCTCTTGGGAGGAGGGCATTTGGCCCTCTGTTGCAGAAACAAAATACTCTTACCCCCCATGGCATTAGAGATCATCTTATCTAGCTCTTCGAAAAGGCAGGAGCCCTGGAAGGTGAGGCTGGTGGACTTTTTGGAAGCTGAATACAAGTTCCATGATTTCAGCTATGAGGCCATGGGGATGGTGATGTTGCCGGCTGCCAGGGCTGAATAGGGGGCTGCAGGGGGGCGGGCACACTCTCCTTATGGGGTCTCTGGGGGGATATAATGTTTGCAGGGGGCCATCCGCTGCATCATCCCCCCCCCCCCCCACAAGCGTGCATCATCCCCCCCCCCCCCACAAGCGTGCATCATCCCCCCCCCCACAAGCGTGCATCGTCCGCCCCCCCCCCACAAGCGTGCATCGTCCGCCCCCCCCCACGCGTGCATCGTCCGCCCCCCCCCACAAGCGTGCATCGTCCGCCCCCCCCCACAAGCGTGCATCGTCCGCCCCCCCCCACAAGCGTGCATCGTCCGCCCCCCCCCACAAGCGTGCATCATCCGCCCCCCCCCCACAAGCGTGCATCATCCGCCCCCCCCCACAAGCGTGCATCATCCACCCCCCCCCACAAGCGTGCATCATCCACCCCCCCCCACAAGCGTGCATCATCCGCCCCCCCCCCCCACAAGCGTGCATCATCCGCCCCCCCCCCCACAAGCGTGCATCATCCGCCCCCCCCCCCCACAAGCGTGCATCATCCGCCCCCCCCCCACAAGCGTGCATCATCCGCCCCCCCCCACAAGCGTGCATCATCCGCCCCCCCCACAAGCGTGCATCATCCGCCCCCCCCCACAAGCGTGCATCATCCGCCCCCCCCCACAAGCGTGCATCATCCGCCCCCCCACAAGCGTGCATCATCCGCCCCCCCACAAGCGTGCATCATCCGCCCCCCCACAAGCGTGCATCATCTGCCCCCCCACAAGCGTGCATCATCTGCCCCCCCACAAGCGTGCATCATCAAGCCCGCAGCATCCCCCCCAGAATACCTCCAGAGCCCGCAGCATGCCCTCAGTATCCCCACAGAGCACCCAGAGCCCGCAGCATGCACCCAGAGCCCCCACAAGCCTGCAGCATCCCTCCAGAGCAACCACCAGCCCGCAGCATGCCCCCACCAGAGCCATAGACATGCCACCACAGCCCGCAGCATCCCCACAGAGCCCCCACATGCGTGCATCATCAGGCCCCCCCCAGCGTCCCCACAAACCCGCAGCATTCCTCCAGAGCCACCACCAGCCCGCAGCATGCCCACACAGCCCCCACCAGAGCAATAGACATGCCACCACAGCCCGCAGCATGCCCCCAGCATCCCCACCAGCCCGCAGCATCCCTCCAGAGCCACCACCAGCCCGTAGCATGCCCATAGAGCCCCCACCATGCCCTCAGCATCCCCACCAGCCCGCAGCATCCCCCCAGAGCCACCACGAGCCCGCAGCATCCCTCCAGAGCCCCCACCAGCCCGCAGCATGCCTAGACAGCCCCCACTAGAGCAATAGACATGCCATCACAGCCCGCAGCATGCCCCCAGCATCCCCCCAGAGCCACCACCAGCCCGCAGCATCCCCCCAGAGCCACCACGAGCCAGCAGCATCCCTCCAGAGCCCCCACCAGCCCGCAGTATGCCCCCACAAGCCAGCAGCATTCTTCCAGAGCCACCACCAGCCCGTAGCATGCCCACGGAGCTCCCAGAGCCCCCCCAAGCGTGCATCATCCGCCCCCCCCCCCAAGCGTGCATCATCCGCCCCCCCCCCAAGCGTGCATCATCCGCCCCCCCCCCAAGCGTGCATCATCCGCCCCCCCCCCAAGCGTGCATCATCCGCCCCCCCCCAAGCGTGCATCATCCGCCCCCCCCCAAGCGTGCATCATCCGCCCCCCCCACAAGCGTGCATCATCCGCCCCCCCCCACAAGCGTGCATCATCCGCCCCCCCCACAAGCGTGCATCATCC
This sequence comes from Phyllobates terribilis, assembly GCF_046119375.1. Lineage (NCBI taxonomy): Eukaryota > Metazoa > Chordata > Amphibia > Anura > Dendrobatidae > Phyllobates > Phyllobates terribilis. Next base: position 29,377 of record NW_027370918.1, on the reverse strand, counting down.
GCCCCCCCCACAAGCGTGCATCATCCGCCCCCCCACAAGCGTGCATCATCCGCCCCCCCCCACAAGCGTGCATCACCAAGCCCGCAGCATCCCCCCAGAATACCTCCAGAGCCCGCAGCATGCCCTCAGCATCCCCACAGAGTACCCAGAGCCCCCACAAGCCTGCAGCTTCCCTCCAGAGGAACCACCAGCCCGCAGCATGCCCCCACCAGAGCCATAGACATGCCACCACAGCCCGCAGCATCCCCCCAGAGCCCCCACAAGCGTGCATCATCCGCCCCCCCACAAGCGTGCATCATCCGCCCCCCCCACAAGCGTGCATCATCCGCCCCCCCCACAAGCGTGCATCACCAAGCCCGCAGCATCCCCCCCCAGAATACCTCCAGAGCCCGCAGCATGCCCTCAGCATCCCAACAGAGCCCGCAGCATGCACCCAGGGCCCCCACAAGCCTGCAGCATCCCTCCAGAGCAACCACCAGCCCGCAGCATGCCCCCACCAGAGCCATAGACATGCCACCACAGCCCGCAGCATACCCCAGAGCCCCCACACGCGTGCATCATCCGACCCCCCCCCCCCCCCAGAGCCCCCACACGGGTGCATCACCCCCCCCCGCAGATTACCTCCAGAGCCCGCAACATGCTCCCACAGAACCCGCACCAGCCCCATAGAGCACCCACGAGCCCGCAGCATGCCCCCAGAGCCACAAGCCCACAGCATGCCCCCACCATCCCCCACAGACCCGCAGCATCCCCCCAGAGCCACCACGAGCCCGCAGCATCCCTCCAGAGCCCCCACCAGCCAGCAGCATGCCCGCAGCATCCCTCCAGAGCCCCCACAAGCCCGCAGCATCCCTCCAGAGCCACCACCAGCCCGCAGCATGCCCACAGAGCCCCCACCAGAGCCATAGACATGCCACCACAGCCCGTAGCATCCCCACAGAGCTCCCAGAGCCCCCACACGCGTGCATCATCAGCCCCCACCAGCCCACAGCATGCCCCCACCATCCCCCACAGACCCGCAGCATCCCCCCCCCAGAGGCACCACCAGCCCGCAGCATCCCTCCAGAGCCCCCACCAGCCAGCATGCCCCCAGCATCCCTCCAGAGCCCCCACAAGCCCGCAGCATCCCTCCAGAGCCACCACCAGCCAGCAGCATGCCCACACAGCCCCCACCAGAGCAATAGACATGCCACCACAGCCCGCAGCATGCCCCCAGCATCCCCACCAGCCCGCTGCATCCCCCCAGAGCAACCATGAGCCCGCAGCATCCCCCCAGAGCCCAGCACTGACCTCCTCCTGAAGCTTCACCGTATCACTTTCTGCATGAATCTATGGCGTCTGGTGCTAAACTAGAACACGCCCATAATGCAGTCAGGACACGCCCACGGAAACGACGTCATACCTGGAAGGAGCCCATACATTCTAGCGTTTACCAGGGAGGAGGCTGCAGAGCGAGTGGTTGGTGGGGAGGCTGCTGAGTATTGGGGAGACATGGCGGATGACTGCGCACCCCACACTGAGCTCCCGGGGGGGGGGGGCAGTCTCAGTCCGGGGGGGGCACCCTGGCTTCCTGTGGATGTGGTTAGTCCCCTGCACTATAGAGAGCGGCACATAGACTGCTGTAGAGCAGCAATGGTCGGTGACGGGTCAGAGCCGGTGATTACAGGGAGCCGCAGCCTCTCACCTGTCAGCAGTTGGACTATAAACCAGGTTTCCAGTCACTGACAGTATGGCTGGAGCTGCGCCCATTATGCACTGTTAGAACTTGGCGATTTCTGCCATGTTTGGAGGTTCCTGGATTCTGTATTTTTCTGCACAGGGTTTGTCCATGAGAAAAAGGAACACAGAGCGCCAGTCCTGGCCACAGGTTGTGTCTGGTACTACAGCTCCGGTCTAGTGACGTGACAGGTGCTGTAATGCCACACACAGCCTGTGCCCAGGGGTGGCGCTGTAATACAACAGCTCTGGCTTTCTACTCTGGGACAACTTCTGTAAGGCTGAATTCACACATCTGTGCTCCACGGAGCGAGCTCAGATCTGACAACCGCTGGGTCACCAGTGCTGATCTGTGATTACCTCCTAGGAATAGATGAGGCACTGATCAGGTCCGGAGAGCCGGGCCGGGTCCTCGGATCCCACCACGGATGTGTGAATTCCTCCTTAAGTTAATATCTTAGTGTTAGAGTTCTCCTTTAGAAATTGTGTTCACATGAGAGTAATTTATTATAGTTGATTGTGTAACTTTCGAAAAACGTATCGATTACTAATCCTGAGTTACAGCCAGTGATAGTCTAGAGCTGCGTTCAGAGATCTGCAGGCTTCTGAGCTGAAATCTCCCAGCAGTCCTTGCTGAGATCACTATTGTTAGCGTTGCAATGTTAAGGCAGGTGCAGATAGCAGTGTTTTCGGTCGGAGTGCGATCTGACAAAACATTGAATCGCACTGTGACTAGTGTTTGTCCAAGGAGAAAAATCGGACATGTGCACGGCCCGATAGACAGTCTGTCCGAGGACAAAAATCACTATGCTTGAGTTTCATCTAATATTCGGATCACGCTCTGCCATGCAAGTTAATGAGTCCTTGGAAAAGATCGCACTGCACTCAGATGACATCTGAGTGCAGTCCCATTTTTCACGGATTGACGTAACGAAGAAGATGGAGAATTTTTTTTTTACCTATGTCTTGTATCTTGTTTTGTGTCACTTTATGTACAAATCCTGACTGACGATGGACAATTTTTGTCTAATCAGTGCTAGGAGCTCACTACATACATTTCTGTTTGTCCACCCTCTTTTTGAGGAGTGACCACAATCGAATTGAGATCTGGAGAGTTTACTGGCCATGAACCCAAAATGTCAGTGTTACCTAGACACTTAGTTGTCACTTTTGCCTTGTGACATATTCTCCGTCATGCTGATATATGCATTGCTGTGTTCTTAGGTATAATTGTGAGTGAGCCCACTCCCTTTTGATGATGGATAACTCCACACATGACTCGTCACGGGGTGCTTTACTGTTGGCATAACACAGGACTCAAAGTAGCGCTCAGCTTTTCTTCTCCGGACATTCATTCTTCCATATGTCCCTAACAGTTTGAAGGGGCCTTCATCAGGGAAATAACTTTACCCCAGTCCTCTGTAATCCAATCACTGTAGTTTACTGCATTATATAATCCTGTTCTTCATCTTTTTCATGGAGAAAAGTGGTTTCTTTGCTGCCCTACTTGACACCAGCACAGCCTCCAAAATCCTTCTCCTCACGGTGTGTACAGATGCACTGACGCCTGCCTGCTGCCATTCTTGAGCAAGCTCTGCACTGGTGTTGAACCAATTCCATAGCTGAATCCTATGTAGGAAGTGATACAGGGACTTGCTGGACTTTCTTCGGAGTCCTGAAGTCTTCACAGCAAATTAACCTCCCCCTATTAAGTTATTATTTATTATAGTGGCATTTTACATGGAGCTTTACATGTGAAAAGGGATATACATAGCAAAAAACAAGTACAATAATCTTGAACAAAAGCGAATCACCGACTGGTACAGGAGGAGCGAGGACCCTGCCCGCGAGGGCTTACAGTCTACAATGAATGGGTGAGGATACAGTAGGTGAGGGTAGAGCTGGTCGTGCAGTGGTATGATGGAGCGGTGGTTACTGCAGATTGTAGGCTTGTCAGAAGAGGTGGATCTTCAGCTTCCTTTTGAAGGTTTCCACGGTTGGCAACAGTCTGATATATTGGGGTAGAGTTCTAGAGTAGGGGGATGCATGGGAGAAATCTTATGTGCAATTGTGGGAAGAGGAGATAAGAGGGGAGTAGAGAAGGAGATCTTGTGAGGATCGGAGGTTGAGTGCAGGTATGTAGCGGGACACTAAGTCACAGTTATATGGAGGAGACAGGTTGTGAATGGCTTTGTATACTATGGTTAGGGTTTTCAACTGCAGTCTCTGGATAATAGGGAGCCAGCGAAGGGATTGAAAGAGGGGAGAGGCCAGGGAATAGCGGGGGGGACAGCTGGATTAGTCGGCCAGCAGAGTACAGTTATCTGACAGGAGAAAACAAACTCCTTTGCCATGCTTGCCGATGGGGCGAGGGGTGTGGGAAAGGTGGAATCCAACGTATGAAAGTGCAGCTGGAGACGCCATGTCAGATGGGGTGAGTCAGGTACCATTGATGCCAAGGAAGGAAAGTTTATTAGTAATGAAAAGGTCATGGATGTAGGAAAGTTTGTTGCAGATGAAGAGAGCGTTCCATAGAGCTCCTGTTAGTGGGATTGGGGAAGCGGGGGATGGGCAATGGGTATAGGGTTAGAAAGGTTGTGGAAATTTGATAGATTGTGGATGAGAGGTAGAAGTGACTGTGGGGATGTGGTGAGGAGGGCCATGATTTGGAGAGATATCGCCAGCAGTGAGGAGCAGCAGGAGAGAGCGTGAGGTGGCTGTCTGTGTTTGGAGACAGAGGATTGTATGTTGAGGAACAGATCTGAGGAGGAGGTGAGATGGAGGGAGAGATGACCAGTTCATTACTAGGTGTAGGGATGAGAAGGGTTAGTAGAACGTGTAGGACTATAGGGGTGAGAGTGAAAACAAAGAGAAACCTTTTTTACTCTGGCTGTGCAGTTACCTTCAGTTATCTTCTGGTTCAATTCTGGTCTAACTCAGTGCAACACAATGTAAGGTGGCTGCCAGACAGGTCGTGGACGGGAGGTATGTGTCCCCGAAGTACCAAACTTCAGTGATGTAGGACATGGAGAAGCAGGCTCCAGAACACATAGTGCTGGGAGGGAGTTAATGGGCCCGGATTAAAGGGCCGGGTTTCAAGAGCAGCTGAAAGAGTTGGGGGGAAACAGCTGCTCACTTACCTCCAGTCCAGGTCTTGGAAGGCCTGATTTAAGACAGCTGCGCCTGTCTCAGTGGTGCTGTGTGTTGTGCAAGGTGAGCAAACCTTGCATGTGGTGCTCAGTCTGCTGGAGGCAGAGAAAAGCACTACATTTAAACGGCTGATGCCGTGCTGTATGGACTGGTTATTTTTAGTTTTGTTCTGTTATAGCAGTGTTTCCCAAACCCCATCCTCACGGACCCCCATAGGTCATGTTTTCAGAATCTCCTTAGTATTACACAGGTGAGAGAATTCCTGATGCCTTGATGATACTTCAATCACCTGTGTAATACTAAGGAGATCCTGAAAATATGACCTGTGGGGTCTGTGAGGATGGGGTTTGGGAAACACTGCGTTATACCTTTTGTGTATCTATTGTATGGTGGCAGAAGGTGCCAAGCCCCCCCTGCTTTGAGCAGAGGGGGGGTGTGTAAGGTTGCTGCCGGACAGGTCGTGGACGGGAGGTATGTGTCCCCGAAGTGCCAAGCTTTGGTGATGTAGGACCCGGAGAAGCAGGCTCCAGCACACATAGTGTAGGGAGTTAGTGGGCCCGGATTGAAGGGCCGAGTTTTACGAGCAGCTGAAAGAGCTGTTATGTTTTGTTTCCCTGGTTGGTTTATGGACATTTAATAAACCACCAGTTTGTTTTGGAACCTGCGGACTGCATACCTGTGTGAACCTGCGCCTACCCAAGAGCTGATCCGTCACAGCACGTATATGATGCACCGCAGACTAAATTCTTAATGACCCGATAAATGGTTGATCTAGGGGCAATCTTACAAGCAGCAATGTCCTTGCCTGCAAAGCAATGATGACTGCACATGTTTTCCTTGAAGGTAATCAGAAGACCATGATTTGAAGCACCAGCCTGCTCTTGTAATTCAGTAAGCATGACTGTGGAAATGGGGGTTTTGTGGTTAAGTAATTTCCTTGGGAAAAATTAATATGCATTTTTTTTTTTTTTTTTTTTTTTAACAATTCATCTGATCATTCTTCATAACAATCTACAGTTAATGCAAATTGACACTATAAAAACTGAAGCAGCAAACTTTATGAAAGCCAGAATGTGTTTCAGTCTCCAAACTTGACGACTGTGTATTATTGTGTAACCTCTTTTGTATATTATTGTGTCACCTCTTATCTTGTGTATCGCTTCTCTTTTCAGTTTGTTAGCCACATGCTGCCAGGCGAGAGCTTGTGGGCACAGTCATGCGGCTGGTGATTCTTGATGACTATGCCCTGGCCAGCGAATGGGCAGCAAAATACATAAGTAATCGCATCGCCCAGTTCAATCCTGGACCTGACAATTACTTCACACTTGGGCTACCCACAGGTAATGTGCCTTTTATCTATCTTTATGCAGTTTTCCACGAGTTGGTTCAAGCATTTTAGTTGTGGATTGAACTATTTTTGCACATGTGAATTACGAGACGTCCTCAGGAGTAAGTCAGATGTGTACGGCAAAGCTTCATAGAGGAGGGAGACTCCAAGTTCACTGCTGAACATCTGCTCTCTCCATGTTTCGTTGCTATCTACCAGTGTATCCGTAAGATTTGGCCATTCTCTACTGTTATATGCAAGAGTGTGCCAATTTTCCAAAGGAACAAGGAGATTGAGTAGCTCAACAGCCTCTTGCCACTGATCGGCAAACAAATTTGGAGAAAATAATTGGACAAAGCCTGAAGGACGCTGTAATGCAGGGCTGTGTTCTGGGGGATCGATGAAGACCTAAGAAGCATGATCTGTGCTGAACAGTATGGATGGTAATCCAAAGCCTCCATAACCAAGCTTGGCGTGGAAGGCACTCGGGAAATAGGAGTGTGAGTTGGGGGTCTCCCAGTGGTAATAGTTGGAATCACTGCCTTATTAATACAACGGGGAACTGTTTTGATTTCAATTAACATTAAAGGGGTTGTCCGTACCCTATACTGATTTAATCCTAAATCTCTATTTAATTTAATAATCTACCGTATTTTTCGGACTATAAGACGCACTTTTTTTCCTCCAAAATTTTGGAGGAAAATGGGGGGTGCGTCTTATAGTCCGAATGGGGTGTGTGTGTGTGTGTGTGTGTGTGTGTGTATATATCTATATCTATATCTATATATCTCTATTGAACCCGTTCTACGCCCTGGTGGCGAGCATTTTTATTGGTATATGGTCTCCCATGTTAGTATGTGCTGCCCCCCTCCTGGTATTTGTGCTGCCCCCGCCATCCTATCCTGGAATGCGTGGCTCCCCTCATCCCCAATCCCGGTATGCGTGGCTCCCCTCATCCACAATCCCGGTATGCGTGGCTCCCCTCATCCACAATCCCGGTATGCGTGGCTCCCCTCATCCACAATCCCGGTATGCGTGGCTCCCCTCATCCCCAATCCCGGTATGCGTGGCTTCCCTAATCCCCCCCCACTATACACACATCCCCAAAAAAATAAACAGTTATACTCACCTTTCTTCTCTGTACTCCAGCGCTGCAGCGTCCTGTTCTGCCGGAGGCCGGGGGAGGAGTGCGGCGACAGAGCACAGCGCCGACCGGCGCCAATTTGCTGAAGACACACTGTAAATGTGTCTTCATAAAAATGGCGCCGGATAGCGCTATGCGCACGCGCCGATCCAACGTCTCACTCTGCCCCCGGTCTCCGCTGAAGAGAGGCGCCGCGGCAACGCTCTTCCCGGTCAGGTAAGTATGGCGCCGGAGATCGCAGTGTGCGTTCAGTGCCTACACACAACCGCGATCTCTGACGCCATACACCTCTTACCTGTAACGGCTGGATGCGGTCTTCTGTCTGGAGCCAGACTGCGCGTCACGCATGCGCAGTCTATCGAGGCTTTGGACCGAGACCCGCATCCCCGGTTATATTATAGATTGTGGGGTGTGAGGGGAGTGGTAGCTGTGGAGGAGCGGGGCACAGGAGGCAGCGGTGCAGCCTACACTGTCCCTGCTGCTAAAGAAAATGAATATTCACTGCTCCTTAATAGCAGCACACAGTGTAGCCGCGCTGCGGCTCCTGCTGCTGCCGGAATCGCCTGTGCCCGCTGTTAAAGGGCATGAATATTCAACCTCTCTCCACGCTCATGGGCGTGGGGAGGGGGTGAATATTCATGCCTTTTAATAAGCGGGCACACGCTATAGCCCGGCAGCAGCAGGAGCCGCAGCGCGGCCAAGCTGTGTGCCGGCTATGAAGGAGAGAAGTCACTGCTCCCCGCGCACACAGACCCGGCGTGGGGAGCAGTGACTTCCGGCAGCTGATCTCTCCATGTGAGCCGCACATGGCAGTGACGTGCGGCTCACATGGAGAGATCAGTGCGGGCAGACATGAGGAGAGAGAAGAAAGGTGAGTATAAGTGTTTATTTTTTTTTTTTTTATGTGCAGCCTGATGGGGATTAGGGGGACCATGCATATTAGGGTATGGATGAGGGGGCCATACAAAACAGGATAAAGATGAGAGGGCCATACATACCAGGATGGGGATGATGGCCGCCGTGCGTACCTGGACGGGGATGATGGCCACGTATAAAAGGAAGGGGGTTGGGCATATATACCAGGATAGGGGATATTGTCAGAATTGGGTATTACCCCTATACCAGAAGACCCCCTCCCCCTTAAAAGTGCATCATGAACAATTTTTTGCTTAATTTTTTTTTTTTTTTCCTCTAAAACCTAGGTGCGTCTTATAGTCCGAAAAATATGGTAATTGCTTTTCTAATATACTTTAATTAAAAGTTAATCTAAATTTATCTAACTGGGGTGTGTTTGTATGTGTGTATACATTTGTTTTTTTTTACCAACTTCCTGTTTGATAACATTTAGTTTGAAAATCCCCAGTGCATCCTGGGATATGAAGACGGACGTGATCAGGGAGCAGAGGCTGCGGTCACTGCTGCTGCCTCTTTCCCCACCCTGAATGAAGCGTCATCAGTGATGCCTGTTTCAGGGGATGGGCTAGTCCCTGCTACTCTGCGCATGTGTCAATTCTAACACTCAGTTGCTCAGCAGGATCTTGTCACTGTGCAATATTCTTTTTAATGCACAGCGTCAGGGATTCCTCAGAGACGACACCGGGGAGATCACGCAATATCTCACCCTGCCATCACTGTGTCATGGATTTCGTCTGGAATCGTGAGCACACGATCCAGATTACTCAACAGTTCAGCAGTTTTTGGGGATTGCGAATCTCAAGAATGCTACCTCCCGGAAGCTAAAATACGATAAATGAGGGGCCCGGTGAAGAAAGCCATAGCAAATTCGGTCATGTCCCTTGGAGGTGCAATGTACCTGTTGGGTACCCTGATATCGTGGGTTCTGTGAGCACAATACCATTCCAGAGTTTTACAGTGGGATCTGCTACATAATGAAGTTTCTCTTAAGGGCACTTGGAAAGGAAGATGTCCTTATCACCCCGGTCAGTAAAATCTTTATAGAGGTTAGGCTCATCCTGCCACCAATCTCGAGGGGTTCCCTGGGTACTTGGGGTCACTAGCACAATTACCACAGATGCGAGTCCCAGAGGGTGGGGAGCCCAGGGGACCTGGTCAGATATCGAAAAGGGTCTCTCCTCCAATGCAAAAGAACTTGTCGGTCCGAGCTCTGCTGTGCCTGTTAGGGGTGAAGATCGGGTCCTAGGAGGCATCGTCTATGCAGCCTGCACAGCAGATCACAGCCCGGGCACCACGTCTCCGGGTAAATCTCCACCTTTTGAGTTACTTCTTGTGCAGCAGCCCCATGCAAGTTGCTCCGCTCTCCTCGGCCAGCTCCTGCTGAAGACTGAGCTCCTCTGTCCAATCTAGGAGCTCAATAGCCCTGATCAGGTCAGTGGTAGCCCAGCGCTGCTGGATCAGATTTACAAATGGCAAACTAATCAGCCCTAGGCATTTCTAATATGTGCAGAGCAGGCGACATAAGTCTGACCGGTGTCCTCATAGACCTTTCCTCAGCCGGGGTCTAATAGGAGCAGTAAGATGGCCGTCATGGGGTCCATTGTTAGATCTCGGCTGCCATAGAAACTCATCAGCACCATGATCGCACCTCCCTCTCCTGTCTAAAGTGCCTAAATGCTGTGGAAGCCCCCTACTGTGTCATACAGTGCATTAAGCTGCCAGGATCCGGGTTGGCTCCACTGTCGGTGGCTGAGGCAGGAGCAGGACTGTGTTATACAGCCACACTTCTGCCGCCGATCTTGTAAGATCCCTGACAGGACCTGCCTGATGATAATGTGTCCTATAGAGCGGGTCCTGGTACCGGACTGCCCTGTACATATTCACCACTAGCTGGGAACCAGTTACTTACAAGGTCTAGTTTCGGATGTGTTTCCAGGATCTGTAGTTATCAGCATTTTATCCTTTAGGCCGAGTTATAATATCACTGTAACACTCTCGCCCTGTACCTGTATCCCTGCCCTGTGTGCTGCACAAAATTATATAACAAAGTGTGTGTGTGTACACAGATATCTATCTCCTGAATGGAATTACTGCTAGATCTCCTGTACATAGAAATATGAGGTTCTTAGCGCACATTTTGAGCAAATTGTGCGAGCCCATCTGCCAACGTCAAGGCGACCTCTTCAGATGGGTCCCTACACTAACACTACACTAATTTAGTAACTGGGACTAGTTTTTTGTATTATTATTACCACCATTTTTACTATTTATTATTATTGCAATAATGCAATTAATTGTAACTGTTATAACACTAATTAAAAAAATTTAATTCAATTTTTTTTTATTATACTTGTGATTCTAATAATGGTATTACTAAAATCCCTTTGCCTAAAGCTGTTGATCCAGAAGTAGGCAAAAACCCCACCTAACGCCAATATGTTTCCTAGGGGAAAAAATTCCTTCTTGACCTATGGAAAAGGCGATCAGTCCTAGGACCCTGGATCAAACCTAATAATATTATTACAAGTTATATAATATTACGCTAATTATTGTACTACTGGAGTTATTTTAATTTGTTTTTATAAATCTAACTATTTGAGATGGTTATACTTAACATTGTGCTATCTTATTACAGTATTATTCTTCTTTCCTATCACTACTAATACTGCCCTATACCTACAGTGTTGATCCAGAAGAAGGCAAAAAACCCAGGACACCTTCAGCCAATTTGTGTTACAGGGGAAAAAGTCCTTCTTGACCCCGAGAAAAGACGATCAGTCCTAGAACCCTGGATCAAACCTAATTATGTTACTAGTTATGTAATTACTATTACTGTACTAAATGTACTTCTACAGTTTTTAATATAATTTTTTTTATATATTTTGTCTTATGTCCTGCTTTCTTATTAAAGTACTACTCTAATTTTTCTATAACTATTTAATATTACAGTATTGATTGAACTACGTCTATAATTATTTTTATTTACTCTTTGTTCTTTCTATAGATATAACTAGTTTATATTTATTATTAATAATAATAACCTGCTATCTTATTACGAGGTATTATTCTTCTTTCCTATTACTACTAATACTACCCTATACCTACAGTGTTGATCCAAAAGAAGGCAAAAACCTCAGGACACCTTCAGTCAATTTGTGTCACAGCGGAAAAATTCTTTCTTGACCCCGAGAAAAGGCGATCAGTTCTAGAACCCTGGATCACACTGTTATTCTACCTACTACTATTACTACTGTTATTTTATTACTTTCTTACTATTATCACTAGTAGTATTACTCAAATTACACTAATACTGATATACTACCTCTAGATTACTACTATCCTGCTATTATTACTTTGGTGGATTTCTACTTACCAGCCGGTATTGCCGTATGATGATATCGGCAGAGAGGTCCCAGCAGGATGGTCCACATGGTGTTCCTCTTTCCTCTCAAATACCTTTTGATGTAATGGCAGATGTTGTTCTGCTTCTTCCTTTATGTTGTAGGATCGATTGTTCTGTCCTCTTCTGTCCTCTTCTGTCCTCTTCTGTCCTCTTCTGTCCTCTTCTGTCCTCTTCTGTCCTCTTCTGTCCTCTTCTGTCCTCTTCTGTCCTCTTCTGTCCTCTTCTGTCCTCTTCTGTCCTCTTCTGTCCTCTTCTGTCCTCTTCTGTCCTCTTCTGTCCTCTTCTGTCCTCTTCTGTCCTCTTCTGTCCTCTTCTGTCCTCTTCTGTCCTCTTCTGTCCTCTTCTGTCCTCTTCTGTCCTCTTCTGTCCTCTTCTGTCCTCTTCTGTCCTCTTCTGTCCTCTTCTGTCCTCTTCTGTCCTCTTCTGTCCTCTTCTGTCCTCTTCTGTCCTCTTCTGTCCTCTTCTGTCCTCTTCTGTCCTCTTCTGTCCTCTTCTGTCCTCTTCTGTCCTCTTCTGTCCTCTTCTGTCCTCTTCTGTCCTCTTCTGTCCTCTTCTGTCCTCTTCTGTCCTCTTCTGTCCTCTTCTGTCCTCTTCTGTCCTCTTCTGTCCTCTTCTGTCCTCTTCTGTCCTCTTCTGTCCTCTTCTGTCCTCTTCTGTCCTCTTCTGTCCTCTTCTGTCCTCTTCTGTCCTCTTCTGTCCTCTTCTGTCCTCTTCTGTCCTCTTCTGTCCTCTTCTGTCCTCTTCTGTCCTCTTCTGTCCTCTTCTGTCCTCTTCTGTCCTCTTCTGTCCTCTTCTGTCCTCTTCTGTCCTCTTCTGTCCTCTTCTGTCCTCTTCTGTCCTCTTCTGTCCTCTTCTGTCCTCTTCTGTCCTCTTCTGTCCTCTTCTGTCCTCTTCTGTCCTCTTCTGTCCTCTTCTGTCCTCTTCTGTCCTCTTCTGTCCTCTTCTGTCCTCTTCTGTCCTCTTCTGTCCTCTTCTGTCCTCTTCTGTCCTCTTCTGTCCTCTTCTGTCCTCTTCTGTCCTCTTCTGTCCTCTTCTGTCCTCTTCTGTCCTCTTCTGTCCTCTTCTGTCCTCTTCTGTCCTCTTCTGTCCTCTTCTGTCCTCTTCTGTCCTCTTCTGTCCTCTTCTGTCCTCTTCTGTCCTCTTCTGTCCTCTTCTGTCCTCTTCTGTCCTCTTCTGTCCTCTTCTGTCCTCTTCTGTCCTCTTCTGTCCTCTTCTGTCCTCTTCTGTCCTCTTCTGTCCTCTTCTGTCCTCTTCTGTCCTCTTCTGTCCTCTTCTGTCCTCTTCTGTCCTCTTCTGTCCTCTTCTGTCCTCTTCTGTCCTCTTCTGTCCTCTTCTGTCCTCTTCTGTCCTCTTCTGTCCTCTTCTGTCCTCTTCTGTCCTCTTCTGTCCTCTTCTGTCCTCTTCTGTCCTCTTCTGTCCTCTTCTGTCCTCTTCTGTCCTCTTCTGTCCTCTTCTGTCCTCTTCTGTCCTCTTCTGTCCTCTTCTGTCCTCTTCTGTCCTCTTCTGTCCTCTTCTGTCCTCTTCTGTCCTCTTCTGTCCTCTTCTGTCCTCTTCTGTCCTCTTCTGTCCTCTTCTGTCCTCTTCTGTCCTCTTCTGTCCTCTTCTGTCCTCTTCTGTCCTCTTCTGTCCTCTTCTGTCCTCTTCTGTCCTCTTCTGTCCTCTTCTGTCCTCTTCTGTCCTCTTCTGTCCTCTTCTGTCCTCTTCTGTCCTCTTCTGTCCTCTTCTGTCCTCTTCTGTCCTCTTCTGTCCTCTTCTGTCCTCTTCTGTCCTCTTCTGTCCTCTTCTGTCCTCTTCTGTCCTCTTCTGTCCTCTTCTGTCCTCTTCTGTCCTCTTCTGTCCTCTTCTGTCCTCTTCTGTCCTCTTCTGTCCTCTTCTGTCCTCTTCTGTCCTCTTCTGTCCTCTTCTGTCCTCTTCTGTCCTCTTCTGTCCTCTTCTGTCCTCTTCTGTCCTCTTCTGTCCTCTTCTGTCCTCTTCTGTCCTCTTCTGTCCTCTTCTGTCCTCTTCTGTCCTCTTCTGTCCTCTTCTGTCCTCTTCTGTCCTCTTCTGTCCTCTTCTGTCCTCTTCTGTCCTCTTCTGTCCTCTTCTGTCCTCTTCTGTCCTCTTCTGTCCTCTTCTGTCCTCTTCTGTCCTCTTCTGTCCTCTTCTGTCCTCTTCTGTCCTCTTCTGTCCTCTTCTGTCCTCTTCTGTCCTCTTCTGTCCTCTTCTGTCCTCTTCTGTCCTCTTCTGTCCTCTTCTGTCCTCTTCTGTCCTCTTCTGTCCTCTTCTGTCCTCTTCTGTCCTCTTCTGTCCTCTTCTGTCCTCTTCTGTCCTCTTCTGTCCTCTTCTGTCCTCTTCTGTCCTCTTCTGTCCTCTTCTGTCCTCTTCTGTCCTCTTCTGTCCTCTTCTGTCCTCTTCTGTCCTCTTCTGTCCTCTTCTGTCCTCTTCTGTCCTCTTCTGTCCTCTTCTGTCCTCTTCTGTCCTCTTCTGTCCTCTTCTGTCCTCTTCTGTCCTCTTCTGTCCTCTTCTGTCCTCTTCTGTCCTCTTCTGTCCTCTTCTGTCCTCTTCTGTCCTCTTCTGTCCTCTTCTGTCCTCTTCTGTCCTCTTCTGTCCTCTTCTGTCCTCTTCTGTCCTCTTCTGTCCTCTTCTGTCCTCTTCTGTCCTCTTCTGTCCTCTTCTGTCCTCTTCTGTCCTCTTCTGTCCTCTTCTGTCCTCTTCTGTCCTCTTCTGTCCTCTTCTGTCCTCTTCTGTCCTCTTCTGTCCTCTTCTGTCCTCTTCTGTCCTCTTCTGTCCTCTTCTGTCCTCTTCTGTCCTCTTCTGTCCTCTTCTGTCCTCTTCTGTCCTCTTCTGTCCTCTTCTGTCCTCTTCTGTCCTCTTCTGTCCTCTTCTGTCCTCTTCTGTCCTCTTCTGTCCTCTTCTGTCCTCTTCTGTCCTCTTCTGTCCTCTTCTGTCCTCTTCTGTCCTCTTCTGTCCTCTTCTGTCCTCTTCTGTCCTCTTCTGTCCTCTTCTGTCCTCTTCTGTCCTCTTCTGTCCTCTTCTGTCCTCTTCTGTCCTCTTCTGTCCTCTTCTGTCCTCTTCTGTCCTCTTCTGTCCTCTTCTGTCCTCTTCTGTCCTCTTCTGTCCTCTTCTGTCCTCTTCTGTCCTCTTCTGTCCTCTTCTGTCCTCTTCTGTCCTCTTCTGTCCTCTTCTGTCCTCTTCTGTCCTCTTCTGTCCTCTTCTGTCCTCTTCTGTCCTCTTCTGTCCTCTTCTGTCCTCTTCTGTCCTCTTCTGTCCTCTTCTGTCCTCTTCTGTCCTCTTCTGTCCTCTTCTGTCCTCTTCTCAGGAAACGCAACCAGATATTAGGAGCAATCCTCAATTGACAGAGCGCCACTACTGACCTCATCCCGCTAAGTAAAAGTGTTTTTCCTGCTTTACACAGAATGCGGACTACCATGCAGCAACCTATACTCCTGAGGGGCCGCAGGAAACTGGAGTGAATAATGTCCTCCTCTTCCTTTAGATTAAGCTTATGCCGTGTTCTCACTGGTGCTATTGGCTTCCATTGGAGATTTAAGCTTTTTGGTATTTTTGATGCTGTATAGTTAGTCACAAAGTTACCTGAGACGTAATAAATAGCATTAAAGCTGCAGTAATTTTTTTATGTACACTGCTCAAAAAATAAAGGGAACACTTAAACAACAGAATATAACTCCAAGTAAATCAAACTTCTGTGAAATCAAACTGTCCACTTAGGAAACAACACTGATTGACAATCAATTTCACATGCTGTTGTCCAAATGGAATAGACAATAGATGGAAATTATTGGCAATTATCAAGACACCCTCAGTAAAGGAGTGGTTCTGCAGGTGGGGATCACAGACCACATCTCAGTACCAGTGCTTTCTGGCTGATGTTTTGGTCACTTTTGAATGTTGGTTGTGCTTTCACACTCGTGGTAGCATGGGACGGACTCTACAACCCACAGAAGATGCTCAGGTAGTGCAGCTCATCCAGGATGGCTCATCAGTGAGAGCTGTGGCAACGAGGTTTGCTGTGTCTCAGCGTAGTGTTCAGAGGCTGGAGACGCTACCAGGAGACATGGAGGGGGGCCGTAGGAGGGCAACAACCCAGCAGCAGGACCGCTACCTCCGCCTTTGTGCAAGGAGGAACAGGAGGAGCACTGCCAGAGCCCTGCAAAATGACCTCCAGCAGGCCACAAATGATCCTCCTTAAGACTGTCAGAAGGAGCTCACTGATAGATTCTCAGTTAGCTAATTTTGCAGCCAGGAATAGACAGTGCAGCACAGATGCTACAGAAGGCAACATTTTTAATGAAACTCAATTACAGAAATCAATTTTAGCCCCAAATACTTGCATTAAAGTAAAAAAAACAAATGACCCCAAATCTGGACAACCGCTTTAACTCCTTACCAACATCTGCCGTTCGTGTATGGTATAAGTCAGTAGCGGGTGTATGGAGCAGAGTCAGCTCGCCCCGTACATGGCAGATAATGGCTGTGACAAACAACCAGGACCTGCCTCTAAGAGCTGCGAGTGGAGCGAAGATCTGCTCACCACTGTTAACCTGTTCAGTGCTGCTGTCAATCTCTAACAGCAGCATTAACAGCGCGCCGGCATTGGGACGCATCGTTCCATGCGCCCACCGGCGCTCCTGTGACGCGATCACAGGGCGCAGATGGACTGCTATGTCATCCGGGGGTCTGCTGAAGCCTCCGTGCCTGTCATCATAAAGCTTCATTTGGGCTGTAAAGAAGACCGTGATTTTGCTATATGGAGCATTACTGTGGTATCGCTGTATATAGCACAAGCAATCAGATAATGTATACAAATGCAGTGAAAATTTAAAAAAAAAAAAAAAAAAAAGTTTAAAATATTAAAACCCCACACGTTCAGCTCACCTCCCACTAAAAATAAAGATAATAAAAATATACACATTTGTGGTATGGTCTCTTTCAGAGAAATACAATCTATCCAAATATAAAAAACAAACGATCAGTGAACACAGAAAAAAATTCAAAAAGCCAAAATTACATTTTTTTCGTTCGCCACAATACAGCAGAAAACCCTGTAAGAAGCGATGACCATGTCATATGTGTCCCAAAATGTTATCAATAAAGTCCTCTTGCCCTTCAAAAAATAAGCCCCCACACAGCTCCATCAACCCGAAAAACGAAAATGTTACGGGTCTCAGAAAAAATGGTGACACCATAAAAAAAAAGTTTTTTTCTTTTGCCAAAACTATTGGAGAAGTTTGGTCTTGCTGTAATCACACTGAGGAGTAGGATCCTATTACCAGGTCATTTTCACCACACTATGTGCGCCGATAAAACCGTTCCCAGAAAAACAGTGTCAGGCTTTTTTTTTCCTCGCACTTTTACTGCACTTGGAATTTTTTCCCCGTTTTCTAGTACTATGTGGTAAATGAATGGTGGGATTTATAAGTACCGCTCGTCCTGCAAAATAACAAGACCTCACACTATGTGGACAGACATGAAAAAGTTATAGCCCTTGGAAAAAGCCAAGGAAAAAACAGAAAAAAAACATCAATTGGTTCTGTTGGGAAGGTGTAAAGCTGAAGAAACGCATGTAACAGCAGAATATGGAGGAAGGTGAGATATCACCGGCTGGTGGATACTACCTGCTCCATCGCTGGCAGAGTAACCCATCCCCATGGTGGCCGCTGAGATCTTCTCTTGTAGAAACGTCTCCAAAATCTATAAAACATCGGGAACAGTCAGCAGAGGGTTTGGTGATTGGCTCATATTGGCGATATACCCAGGGGCATTACTGGGCACAGGGAAGATTGGGAATGAATAGGATTGGCTGTTAGATATGTGATCTCTTCCATTAAAGGGGATGTCTAGTTGGAACAAGTTATCCCTGATCTCTGGATAGGTGATGACTCTTAGATCGGTGGGTTTGGCCGCTATGACCCAATCAGCAGAACAGCACTTATAGATAGAAGTGAGCGAAGTGCAAATGTTCAACCGCCGGTCCGTTCATTCTCTATGGGGGGCGCTGTACTCAGCTTTCTCCTGCATAGAGAATGAATGGAGCGGTGGTCCGGGGAAGTACTAGCAGGGATTAGTTGGGTTCCCAGCAGATCTAGAAGTTGTCACTTATCATGTGTTGGGGAATAATGACTTCTCCTCTGATAAATGTGCTGATTCCTGTCAGTTGTGGTCGCTGAGTGCGTGTGATGGGATGTGGCTCCGTCCGTTATATTATATCACGTCTTATACCTATAATCTCGCTGATCGCAGGTGTCTGTCTTCACACTCAGATGAGATGGAACAAACTGACCATATAGAACTTTTTTTTTTTTTCAAATTCAAACCGAGCAATCCTATTGGCTGAGTATGAATGCAGTTACCATGGTGACAGAAGTAGCTGCAGATTTAAAGGGACAAGATACTAATATTGTACTAAAGTGTATTTTATTATATACTTCACATAACTGACTGGATACACCTTGGTGCTGGTGGGATGGCTTTTTTTTTTTTGTCAAAAACCATGTTTACTAAGTACCCTATATTATATATATTTCCTATTGCTTTTACTTACTTATAGCAGGGTATATGTTCATATTGTTTCTATCCTAAGTTTGTCTATTTTCTAATAGAGACATGACCAGTCCTCTTTATAATTTTATAGTGACCCCATTGAGGTCATGGACTGATATTGGGGATTGCAGAGTTGGGGCAAGGTGTTGGTGCTAAGTAAGTGACATCAAATGAAGGCTAGGGTGCATACATAGTAAATCAGTCTTGTTATTCCACAGAAATCCTGTTCTATAATACAAAATATCTTCACATGGTGAGGAGTTGTGTTGTGTTTTTCTCCATTTACATTCTAGCGTGGTGATCACATAAAATGTAAAATTCCTATTCAATAATTACTGAATGACAGTAGCCTGTATCCCTGGAGGACAAGTCATTTACCGCTTCACCAGGTTTGATGTTCTAATGCATTTAGATGTTTCAGTATTTGTATATATGTATATATATTTTTTCCCCTCTTAAGGGTATTCAAGCGCAGACGGTGGCAAACTTCTTCCTCGCCTTTGAAGCACAGCTTTCAATTATTCCTGTCGTAAACCAGGTAAAAAGCTTCGAGCCGAGCGCGATCAGACTCCTTCAGTCCCGCAGCAGGTAAATCTGTGACCATCGCCGGCACTCCTGCTGTTCCTAGTACCGATCCCTCTGAGCGGCTGTGCAGTAATGAAGGCAGGATTCACCCCAAACTTGCTCTTCTTTTTTTTCGATTTTCAGTTCTGGTAATTAGTGATACACATGTGTATATCCAGTGGTCAACTCAAAACCTATGTATGGAAAATCAATTGTTTGCTGTATGCATCTCATTTGTAGGATGCACACTATTCATTTCAATATGGAGCGGAGTAGGAGGAGACTTTCATTACTGTCGCCCTTTACTTCCTCCCTGCTGATAGGAAATGCCATGCTGTTTGCTTGTGTCCTGTGATTACAGCAGCCTGCAACAGTTTTCAGCGTGCACTCCCCGGCTCAGGCATCAAGCAGTAAATGATAACATTAAAACGCTGCTACCCCTTTGTTAGTCACTTTTTTATCTTCTTCCCCTTCTACGAATGCTATAGTCCGTTATTCTAGAACTGCTCTGAAAATGGTTCTCTGGAGTGTTGGGATTTGGGTTTAGGGTGGGTTATGGGAATTGAAGTTCAGATACTTTGTTCATATTTTTACTATGGAATTACTATGTCATGTATGTTATTTGAAAGATGGAATATTTGTAGTTGGAGTTTTTCAATAAAAATGATTTGATTAAAAAAAATATATGAAATTAAAATTCCTCTGTTCTTGAGAAAGCATAGGATTTTTACTAAGAGGTAAATTGCACGTTCCTTGTTTTCCGGGCACTTTACATTTTTGCTAGTTTTGTACGATTACACAATCCGTTTTAAGGGCCAGAGCCAGTTGTACATCTCTCTCTAAACTCTTGTTCACACTATATTTTATGCCAGTTTTCTTATATGGTTTCTAGATGTTGTCCAGCTTTGATAAATAATTAGTATTTATACTTTTGCTTTTAGATAGACTTGAAGAATGCAGATCTGGAAAGGGTGGAGAAACAAATTGAGAAGATGTTTGACGTTCCCGCTAGTGACTGTATCCGGGTACGATGCGCTCCAGATCAAAATCATTCCTGTAGGCAAATTTAACTCCGCTGTCTGCACCTTGTCTTTTATTTTTTTTCTACAAAATGTGGCTGGAAAAGGGGCAATGTAGCGAGGAATTTACATCAATTTTTGGTGTTAAAAAAAAAAAAAAAAAAACCCTTTTGTGATGCATCATTTTTGCGTAAAAATATGCAGCTTCCTATTTTACACCGCTCTTGCAACTTTTAGAAATTGGGCTTGGTAAGCCACACAGGTGTAAGAACGACGGGTGACGTTAAAAGTGGATAAAGATACACGGTGGCTCAGTGGTTAGCATTGTTGTTTTGCAGCACTGGGATCCTGGGTTCTAATCCCACCAAGGACGACATCTGCAAGAAGTTTGTATGTTCTCCCTGTGTTTGCGTGGGTTTCCTCCGGGTTCTCCAGCTTTCTCCCACACTCCAAAGACATACTGATAGGGAATGTAGATTGTGAGCCCCAATGGGGGCAGTGATGATAATGTCTGTAAAGTGCTGTGAAATTAATGGCGCCATATAAGTGAGTAAAATAAATAAAGATAGATGGAAGTGCTACATAAACATGTATCAAACATCGTGCAACACTTTGATACATTTGGCACAAATAATGGTAACACAACCACAAGCAAAACTGACCTGAGAAAGTCCCTTTATGATACATTTTTCGGAAAGAATTTGAAAGATTTAATGCGTTAGAAATGAAGAAGATTATCCAAGATCACCGAAAAAGGAAAAGTCTCCAGATGTCTTTATGCCGGATGCCGGTCTGTGTCCATACCTAAAGAAGAGCTGCCAAAAGAATGGGAAAGGAATCCTTTAGTAAACATAAATAT
Organism: Phyllobates terribilis; assembly: GCF_046119375.1. Lineage (NCBI taxonomy): Eukaryota > Metazoa > Chordata > Amphibia > Anura > Dendrobatidae > Phyllobates > Phyllobates terribilis. Next base: position 8,740 of record NW_027370918.1, on the reverse strand, counting down.
CCATTGGGGTTTTAGGTGTTAAAAAAATGATCATATGAAAGATTTTGTGATCTGCGGTTACATGATTGTAATAACAACATTAAAGCCCCATTCAGATGTACAGGTTTTATCCATGAGAAACTGAGCAGAACGATATATAGGTTTGTGGGAGAAGATTCAGTATAAATTGTAATTTATTCATTAGATTTGAGAGTCCTCAGTGGTTGATACCTTTAATGGCTAACTGAAAAGATGGTAACAAATTGCAAGCTTTCCAGACTACTCGGGCTTCTTCATCAGGCAGACCTGAGACCTGAGTAGTCTGGAAAGCCTGCAATTTGTTACCATCTTTTCAGTTAGCCATTAAAGGTATCAACCACTGAGGACTCTCAAATCTAAATACTCTTCTATCTACTGGCTAATACGGTACAAAGATAGATGTTTTTCCTGTATCAATTTATTCAGTGGAATCCTGCTGTTTGTACAGATGAGTCCAGTGGGCGGTCCTACTAGTGATTGACAGCTATCTTTGCCTGCATGGTCATACAGGGAACTGTCAATCACTTAGTAGGACCGCCCACTGGACTAGTGTACATACGGCAGGACTTTTCACTGCATAAAATGCCAGTTTTGCTGACTCTCTTCCCACAGATATGTCTATCAGTCTGATCAACTTCTCTGCTCTACAACATCCCCCTACAGATCTTATACCATTTCAGCATGACAGGTTCCTTTAATCACCTGCAGATGACATAAGTAGCCATGTTCTGTGTGGCTTACGGAGGGGCTTGATTGCTTGTCAGCTTCAAACAGGTTTCATTTCTTCTGATTCGTTGTAGCCGAGTTCTAAACTGTATTAAGAAATTCATTTCTCTGTTTATTTCTATTAGATGTCGGGGAAGCTTGGAACAAATGTGGAAAGTGTTCTTCAAGAAGTTGTCAGGAGGCTTCCACCGTGAGTACGGACTAATACGGCTCTATCCATCTTCTCTTTATTAAAGGGAACCTGTCACCTTGGAAAATGCTATGTACCTGCAGGTATAGGGTTAATCTGCAGATAAATATTGTTACAATGCTGCCCGGCCGCCTTATGGATAGTGTAGGTACCGGGAGAAAATTAACTTCTTTCCTCCCTGCAGCCGCCGGCCTTCACTCATCGTTGTGCATGGAGCGGCTACAGTCTTGGATCACAGCACCGCTCGCTATATCAGGGGCGACGGCTGTAAACCCGGCCCGGATTTTGATTGACAGCTTGCTCTGCACAGATGCGCTGCAGAACCACTTAGAATCTGAGTGAAGGAGTAGTATGTTCACAGATAGAGAATATGGCTCATCCACGTGCAGATCTGCTCCACGTCCGATTACATATTTGTGGGAGAAACCCTAGTGGCAGCCTCATATTTCTGACATGGATCCTCTAGCACTATTTGTGAACCTGCGGCTCCCAGCATAACTTGATGAGAGACCGTCAGTCTGCTGGGACCTGTAGTTTCACTACAGCAGGAGTGTCACAAGCTGCGGACCTCTGCTCACTCCAGCACTGAGGCGTCGTAGCAGCATCACCCTGTGTGGAGGTGACGTGTGTAAAGGCAATAAAATCGTGTCTGCTCACTCTGGCAAGTGCTATGAAGTCAATGAGGTTGGCATACTGACCCCAGAGGAAGTGCCAGCCGAAAAACTAAGTTTTTTTTTTTAATAATTTTATTAGCCTTTCCCTCTGTCTTCACCAATCAGCCCTCTGTATTGATGATCAGATCAAAGATCTAGACAGGGATTGTCTCACGCTGCATCTCCTTCCTGATTGTATCACTGAGAAGACAGAAGCTGCCCCATCCCATTCTCCAAGAAATGCAGAACCCAATGCATCTGCTGTCCGTGATCCGCTTATTGTCAGAGGACATCATTAGGGACTGCATTTTCTCATTGCTTAAGAAATTGTTGGGGGATCCTGCTAATTGCTGAATAATAAAACTGCAGCACCACTCCATTTAAGGCAGTGTTTCCCAAACTCCAGTCCTCATGGCCCCCAACAGGTCAGGTTTTCAGGATTTCCTCAGTATTACACATGTGATGAAAGTATCATCAAGGAATCAGGAATTCTCTCACCTGTGCAATACTATGGAAATCCTGAAGACATGTCCTGTGGGGGGCCGTGAGGACTGGAGTTTGGGAAACACTGATTTTAAAGGGACTGTCAGCACTAGTGTTGAGCGATACCTTCCGATATCAGGAAATATCGTATTGGATTGGATCGGACCGATACTCAAAAAGTATCGGATATCGCCGATTCCGATACCGGAAACCAATGCAAGTCAATAGGACACTAATATCGGAATGAAAATAAACCCTTTCTTTCCTTGTAGGTTAATTCTACATGAAGTAAAACAACTAAGAATAATGTAGAATGTATTATGCGAAAAGCCGGCAATTCATCAGCGCATACACCGGTACCCGACAATTTACAACAGAAAGAATAGAGCATCACACATAGATTAGATAGATAGAAACATGTCAGTCACATATATAATAAGTACAGTGACAGTGTTGGTTACTGTACTTGTCATTTAGTGTAAAGGATTTATTTAAAAAAATAATAGTGTTTTCGTGCACCGTCTCTTTAAGAAAGCCGGCCGGCAATTCAGCATCTGTACCCGACAATTTATAACAGACAGAATAGAGCTTCACACATAGATTAGATAGATAGAAACATGTCAGTCACATATATAAGAAGTACAGTGATAGTGTTGGTTACTGTACTTGTCATTTAGTGTTAAAATAAAGGATTTATTTAAAAAAAAATTGGCGTGGGGTTCCCCTTAATTTTAGTCTCTAGCGGAGGTTAAGCAGACGGCTGGGGCTGATGTTTGAAGCCTGGGAAGGGGGTAATACCCACGGAGCTTCCCAGGCTACTAATATCAGCCCCCAGCTGAATACATAGCCTTTACTAGCTATTAAAATGGGGGACCCCCCCAAAAAAATGACGTTGGGTCCCCCCTAATTTAATAGCTAGCAAGGGCTAGGCAGACAGCTGGGGGCTGATATTAATAGCCCAGGAAGGGAGCCATGAATATTGGCCCCCTCCCAGGCTAGAAACACCAGCCGTCAGCCGCCCCAGAAATGGCGCATCCATAGGATGCGCCAACTCTGGTACTTAGCCTCGCTCTTCCCACTGCCCTGTAGCGGTGGCAGTGGGGTAATAGGGTTGGGGTTGATGTCAGCTTATAATGCCAGCTGACATCAAGCCCAGGTTAGTAATGGAGAGGCGTCTATAAGACACCCCCATTACTAACCCCATAGTCAAAGTTAAAAAAAAAACACAAACACCCAGAATAAAGTCCTTTAATTGAAATAAACACACAATTCTTTATTGTTCTAAATTAAACCATACTTACCATCACGCCCATTCCAGCTGAAGCCAACGATCCCCTGCAATAAAAGAAAAATAATAAAGCAACCTCATCCTTACCTTTCCATGGTTCCCACGATGGCTCCAGCTCTGCTACATCGAGATGACAGGCTGGACCGGCAGAACGCTGCCATCCAGCCTGTCATCCCGCGGACACTGAGAAGCGCAGGCATGCTTGCGCTCCTCAGTGTCTCTCTGTGACGGCATCCAGATGAGCCGACAATGAACTCGGCTCACCTCATGCACGTCACTGACAGCGTGGGAAAATTCTCACGCTGAAGCGCTGAGTGCAGGAGAATTCTCCCACGCTGTCAGTGACGTGCATGAGGTGAGGTCATGTCCAATGAACTCAGCTCACCTCATGCACGTCACTGACAGCGTGGGAGAATTCTCACGCTGAAGCGCTGAGTGCAGGAGAATTTTCCCACGCTGTCAGTGACGTGCATGAGGTGAGCCGAGTTCATTGGACATGACCTCGGCTCATCTGGATGCCGTCACAGAGAGACACTGAGGAGCGCAAGCAAGCCTGCGCTTCTCAGTGTCTGCGGGATGCCAGGCTGGATGGCAGCGTTCTGCTGCGGACCAGCCTGTCATCTCGATGTAGCAGAGCTGAAGCTGTCGTGGGATCCATGGGAAGGTAAGGATGAGGTTGGTTTATTATTTTTCTTTTATTGCAGGAGATCGTTGGCTTCAGCTGGAATGGGCGTGATGGTAAGCATAGTTTAATTTAGAACAATAAAGAATTGTGTCTTTATTTCAATTAAAGGACTTTATTCTGGGTGTTGTGTTTTTTTTAAATACTTTACTAGAAATTCATGGTGGTCATGTCTAATATTGGCGTGACCCCATGAATTTCGGGCTTAGGGCCAGCTGATAATGCCAAGCTGGCCTTAACCCCTTTATTACCCAGTGAGCCACCGCACCAGGGCCCTGGATGAGTTGGGTACAGCGCCAGAAGATGGCGCTTCTATGAACGCGCCATTTTCCGGGGCGGCTGCGGACTGCAATTTGCAGCGGGTGGGGCCCAGAAAGCTTGGGTCTCCCTGCGCTGCAGATTCCAGCCCCCAGCTGCCTAGTTGTACCTGGCTGGACACAAAAATAGGGCGAAGCTCCACGTCAATTTTTTTTTAATTATTTCATTTAATAATTTTTTAAAAAAAGGGCTTCCCTATATTGTTGTGTCCGGCCAGGTACAAATAGGCAGCTGGTGGTTGGGGGCAGCCCTTTCCTGCCTGCTGTACCTGGCTGGACACAAATATAGGGCGAAGCCCCACATCAATTTTTTTTTAATTATTTCATGAATTTCCTGAAATAATTAAAAAAAAATTGACGTGGGGCTTCCCACTATATTTGTGTCCAGCCAGGTACTGCAGGCAGGAACGGGCTGCCCCCAACCACCAGCTGCCTATTTGTACCAGGCCGGACACAACAATATAGGGAAGCCCTTTTTTTCTTTATTATTTCATGAATTTCATGAAATAATTAAAAAAAAAAATACGTGGGGCTTCTCCCTATTTGTGTGTCCAGCCAGGTACAACTAGGCAGCTGGGGGATGGAATCTGCAGCGCAGGGAGACCCAAGCTTTCTGGGCCCCACCCGCTACAAATTGCAGTCCGCAGCCGCCCCGGAAAATGGCGCGTTCATAGAAGCTGGATGCTGTACCTGGCTGGCATACAAAAATATGGCAAAGCCCACGTCAAAATTTTTTGGAAAAATTAATTAAAAAATAAATAATAATTTAGGGACTGCATCTTTATTAACTCCTCAAATGTCATTTAGTGTTAAAATAAAGGATTTATTTAAAAAAAAAATTGGCGTGGGATCCCGCATAATTTTAGTCTCTAGCGGAGGTTAAGCAGACGGCTGGGGCAGATGTTTGAAGCCTGGGAAGGGGGTAATACCCACGGAGCTTCCCAGACTACTAATATCAGCCCCCAGCTGAATACTTAGCCTTTACTAGCTATTAAAATGGGGGACCCCCCCAAGAAAATGACGTGGGGTCCCCCCTATTTTAATAGCTAGCAAAGGCTAGGCAGACAGCTGGGGGCTGATATTAATAGCCCAGGAAGGGTGCCATGAATATTGGCCCCCTCCCAGGCTAGAAACACCAGCCGTCAGCCGCCCCAGAAATGGCGCATCCATAGGATGCGCCAACTCTGGCACTTAGCCTCGCTCTTCCACGCTGCCCTGGTGCGGTGGCAGGGGGTAATAGGGTTGGGGTTCATGTCAGCGCCAGCTGCCATGAAGCCCAGGTTAGTAATGATGGGCGTCTATAAGACCCCCCCATTACTAACCTACAAAGTGTTAAAAAGAAAAAACACACTACACCCAGAAAAAAATAATTTATTTGAAATAAAACACACCATTTTATTTAATTCTTAGTTTACTAAAAAAAAAAAATAGTTACCTGTCCACGTTCCTGCGCTGATCTCCCATGCACAGCTGTCACATCTGGAGATGGTGACAGCTGTGCATGGCTGCTGTAAGCTCACGCTGCCGGGAACACGTCCGCTCCCGGCAGCGGGAGCCACTGACTGAGGTCACCGGAGTGCATTCAGTCAGCGCAGCTCCGGAGACCTCCTTTACGGCAGTGCTGTTCCGTGGGAATTTCTCACGATACAGCAGGGCCGTAAAGGAGCTAACCGGAGCAGCGCTGCCTGAACTCCGGCGAAAGCGCTTATGCAATGACGGGGCTGCTTTACGGCCCCATCATTCTAGCGGCGGCAGCGGTTCAGAGCGGTCACATTCTATGTGGCTGCTCTAAACTGGAGATCATCATGGGACACTCGTGGACTACTACGGAGGGGTAAGGATAAGGTTGTGGTTTATTATTTTATATTTTATTACAGGAGATCGATGGCTTCGGGGAATTAGGTGTCTAGGTGAGTATAGGTGTAGTTTTTTATTTTTTACTTTATTTTAGGTGGCGATCGGCGGAGACAGGTAATGTATGAACTAATTTATTGTAGGTAACCACTGGCCACCAATGACATGTATTTAAAATTTATTGGGGACCATGGGGCAGTTTAAATAGCAGGATCAGGCTGATGGGAACTATTGCTCCCATCGAGCTGATCCTGCTGGGACGAGTGGACGGGGGACAGACATAGGCCGATGGGAGTAGTAGTGTCACATCGGCCTATGTCTGCCTGCACGCACACACCCGCAGACATCGCACAGACACCGCACACACCCGCAGACATCGCACAGACACCGCACACACCCGCAGACATCGCACAGACACCGCACACACCCGCAGACATCGCACAGACACCGCGCACACACTCGCAGACATCGCACAGACACCGCGCACACCCCTGCAGACATCGCACAGACACCCGCACACACCAATCATGACGGGTCTGATGGTCTGCGAGGTGTGGCTGACCTGAGCGGCCGTGGGAAAGTTCATGTGAGTTCATGCAGTCAAGCATGAACTCACATGAACCCTCTGAGGGCACCGCGGCGACTTCAAATGAACAGCTGATCGGCATCACCTGATACCTCAGCTGTTCATTTGAAATAACCGGCGGGAAAGCGCAGCACAGAACGGGAAAGCCGGCGGTGAAGTCTTTTCACTGCCGGCTTTCCCGCCCGGGTCCTTCGCTCCCCGCTCCTTGGTGCTTTGCTCCCCGCCCGGTCCTAACTTACGATCAGGATGGGAGGTGGCGAGGGGAGCGGAGGATCGGGGTGGGAGGCTGCGGGGAAGCAGTATGGGGCTGTGTGATTGTTTAAAAGCCAGCGGCTTTTTACCGCGCGCCGGCTTTTAAACAATCAGGAGAATTCTCTCACGCTGGGATGGCATTCTGATGACAGGCTGGATCGCAGCTGAGCGCTGCCATCCAGCTTGTCATCCTTCAGAGACACTGCAGAGAGCAGGCATTATGGGAACTTCCGATTCCGGTATTCGATATTGTAAAACTATCGGAATTAAGTATCGGAATTCCGATACCGCGAATATCGGCCGATACCCGATATTTCAGTATCGGAATGCTCAACACTAGTCAGCACAGAATGACTGTTGAAACTAAGTACAAGTGTAGCACCCCGAGGGTTCGGCTGCTACAGGGGTATTGCACCTCAAACCAGAGGTGTGATATTCCACTCCCGGGTAAGGATGGAGTGTGGACCAGGACTCAGTAAACTGCATGCACCACACACACCCCATTTCCGAGGAACAGACCAACGGTGCTCCCACTAGACAGAGTGCAGGCACGACAGCTTCTGTTCCTGGCTGGAGTGGGGAGGGGGAAGCACACCCAGTGATGTAGGAGCAGATAGGGGTGGGTCTCTGGGCATAGGTAGGAGCCCATTGGTTGCTAGTCACCTGTGCTCACACATAGAGGGAGGTATATAAGGTGGGCACCATCTTAGATCAGTGTTCAGTTCAGGCAGGAGGAGAAGAGGAGAGGAGCTCAGCCAGAGAGGGCTGACAGGGAGCTGTGGCTCAGTCTGGGCCCAGCTCCAGAGGCAAGCCTGGAATGGAGGCCAGAAGCAACAGAGAGAGAGAGGAGGAGGAACAGAAAGGAAAGTAAGAAAGGAACTGGAACAGAGGAGAAAGGAAGCAAAGAACAGAGAGAAAGGTCCAGAGACACGAAGGCAGAAGGAACCCCATATGCCCAGAGGAGATACTGGGTGAAGGGTTGGCAGAATAGGGTACCGGAACCCAAATTGGTGGAGGCGACTAATCCTCAGCCAAAACCGGAGGTTGTCACCACATCTTGGTGCGACCCCTCACTACATCCACCAGAAAGGCATACCGCATAGGGTCAGGGAAACCGGAGAGAGGTTTCGCCAACAGAAGGCCCGAGGAAGCTGGACAAAGGTGGGTCACTGGTGGGGACGGCCAGTAGAAAGGAAGAGAGGGGAGCTCTGAACCACGCTCTGGAATTGCCTGGGAGTTGACAGAGTCCCTCACCTGGTGGACGCAGCACGGCTTGGGCAGTCATCGCCTGCAGCATTGACCTGAATAACAACCGTGAGTAAAGCTTTGGAAACTGCAATTACAAGTCTCTGTGTTTCATCGCTGCACCAGCACCATTAGTACTGGGACGCTCACACCATTACTCCCATCATTATCCACACTAGCTGCCCTGAGGCAATACTCCTCCCGTGGGGAGTCATCCCATACTCAGCTGCACAAACAACATCAGCCTCAGCGGTCTGCAGCGCAGCGGCGGTCCCCACTGACTGCAATCCACGGGTGGCGTAGTCGGACATTTGTTACAACATTAAGACTGCCACTGGTTTGACCACCCTGGGCACGGACCGGGTCACCGCCACACGGAGACTACAACCCCCAGCGATCCGGCTCCGGGTATTCCCCCTGCACAGCAGCAGCGCACAGGCCCAGGG